>NW_022698455.1:1640284-1670385 GCF_011630105.1 Anneissia japonica
TTGAACGTTTTTATTTTTCAGGATTCGTATTTCGAATTTAAAGAATGAAAATTCTGACAAGGTATAGAACCTGTCTCTTATACACATCTAGATGTGTATAAGAGACAGGTGTGTATGTGTGTGCGACCCCAAATTACCAAAGGTCCACATTTTCCAGGGTAAAAATATTTGACAGTGCCATCTCCGGCCATCTAGAAGTGCTATAACTATAATTTTTCTTACCTCTGGGATGTTTACGCTATTTTTCATGCAGTTTGTCTATCTAAACATCGGGTTGTTTTGTTAGTAACATTTTTTTCTAGGTTATTGAACTGACTATATAAGTACTTAATACTTGCCAAATACCATCTTTTTTGAGATTTGTTATGGGTTAGAATAGCTCTTTATGCGGTGTTTTTATTGCTGGTCACAAAGTCATCGATTTATAGACTTTCATGTATGTGCTGGTTCCCCTCAGCCACCATGTCAATGTTGTTTTTCCCACACGCAAAGGTAGAGAAATTGAATACAGTAGGCCTAAGGAAAGAAAGAAGAGCTTTTTATATGGTGTTTTATTGCTCGTCATAAAGTCATTGTGTTCCGTTATGCAACAGTGACATCCTTCTTTTTTTTCAAATTCATCCATCGCATTTAAAGTGCTTGTTGATTCAATGCAAGTAAACAATACTTGATTGACTTTACCAATATGGCCTATATTATTAAACATGCCATACATTTAACCGTTTTACCTTTTTTTTAATCCTCGTATTTGGAGTGTTTACGCTATTTTTCATGCAGTTGTTGTTATGTTTTTGTCTTACCATCGGATTGTTTTGGTATTAACATTCTTTTAGGATATTGAACCTACTATATAGACCAAACAAGTCTTGGCAAATACCATCTTTTTTTTTTTTAAAGATTTATTATGGGTTAGAATAGCTTCCGGGACCATCGATTTATGGACTTTCAGGTCTGTTCCGCTCTGCCTACCATGGTTTTTTTCCCATATAAGGTAGAGAGATTGAATAAAGAAAGAAGTGGTGTTTTTATTGCTCGTCAAAAAGTCATTTAGTTCCGTTATGCAATATGCAGATGGCATCCTTCTTCTTTTTCTTCCAATTCATCCATCACATTTCAAGTGCTTGTTGACTCAAGGCAATTAAACTATACGGTACTTGATTGACTTTACCATGGCCTATTATTAAACATACCATAATTTAGCATGTTTACTTTTTGCTTAATCCTCGGTCGAAATCATTTGGAAATGATTATCGTTTCTGAATGATTTCATTTTAGGTGTTATTACTTTGTTTTCTAGGGTGTTCTTCAAACTCACGTTCAGTGGTTGAAAACCCTGGGGCCTACTGCCACCTCCGATGGCACTGCTAATGGTATAGGCAAAATATTTTTCGGAATGTATCAAAACGGGCATTCTTTAGGCCTACTTTACACGGTGTTTGTTCAAGAAGAGATCGGAGGGGAGTAGAAGCTATCAGAAGTTCCTCGATGGGGGTTCGGAGAGGGTCATTAAGCCAAGCCCCTTTTTGGTGTTATATTATCCATTGTCTCGATCCAATTATTTATTAGATATGTAAA
This sequence comes from Anneissia japonica, assembly GCF_011630105.1. Classification (NCBI taxonomy): domain Eukaryota; kingdom Metazoa; phylum Echinodermata; class Crinoidea; order Comatulida; family Comatulidae; genus Anneissia; species Anneissia japonica. The sequence continues at coordinate 1,641,860 of NW_022698455.1, forward strand.
TTATTATATTATCCTACTTGGGAGAATGTTTATAAAAGTTTCATGCAGTTTTTTTATGTTCTGTTTTCGGCATCGGATTGGTTCGTTCATAACATTTTTGCTAGGATATTGAACCGATTAGGGTCATAAGCACTCAAGACTAACATCTCTTTTGTTAAGATTTGTTATGGGATTCTTGTAATCTTTTAGGCCTACTAATATGAGTGGTTAGAATAGCCCTTTGTGTAGTGTGTAACGAAGTTATTGAGTTCCGTTATGCAGATGAAAGTTCCTTCCATTTTTTTTTCAAGCTCATTCATCGCTTTCAAGTGCTTGTTGACATTACTACTATAGGCCTAGGCCTATATTGTTAAACACCATACATTGAACCGTTTAACTTTTTCAGAGACGTAGCAGGTAAGAACGTGCCCTAGTGCAAGTAAAATTGCCAGGCCCTTTGATGCGAAGCGTCAAGGTCCGTAAACCAGAATGAAGACTGGGGTGCGGGGAGAGGTCAATTTCCCCCGGTGGGAGAACTCCGAAAGCTGTTCCAACGTTTTTATTTTTCAGGATTCGTATTTTGAATTTAAAGAATGAAAATTCTGACAAGGTATAGAACTACTGAACAGTTTCATAAAATTAATCAAGAAAATTGGTGGCACATAATTTAAACAATTGAAATTAACACATCAAAAATTACTCAGTCTAAAAACCTAATTATGTTATTCAGGGGTCCGCTGGCCGTTTTTATGAAAAAAATTATTAAGTTGACAACTTTTAAATTATTATTTTTATGACTAGGGCCTATGGGCCCATAAGAGCCCTAGTGCTGCACTGGCTGCACTGTCCATCCCTGAACTTAGTCCTCTGGATATGAATCTACATTGTTCCTGAATGATTTCCTTTTAGGTGTTGTTACTGTCTTCAGGGGGGCTCTGTCAAACCTGGCGTTCGTGGCTGAACTGGGGGCCACTCTCAGTGGCCCCCAGCAAATGCAAATGCCATATGAAAGAACGTATTGAACGGGCATAATTATTTTACATGGTATTTTTTGCATAAACTGCTCATTGGGAGGGGTAAGAATTAAGTTTTTGAAAGCCCCAATGTGTTTTTTGAAGTACTCCTATTATTCATCTAAATAATGCGCATAAATTAACGCCTTTCGGTTGTCCCATATTCTAGTAGACTCTGCATCTGCTGTATAATTCTTTCATATTTATACTAAAATAAATATAGACCTACTTAAGTCTATTGTGTGGAGTTGAATAGCTTGGTGGTTAAGATGTTTACCTTCCAATCCCAGGGTCCTGAGTTCAATTCCTGCCAGTTGCAGGATTTTTTCTCACGACCAAAACAACTCCACTCCCTAAATCTCATATGGAGATTTAGTTTGTGTAAAGCATTGTGTGTGTATGTTTTTCTTGTGTAAGGGATCGTCACCTACAAGTAGGATAGTGATATATTCGCTATTGACAATCCTTGGCACATGTATTGTGTGCCTAAATAAATAAATAAATAAATCTTCTTGATTCCGTTCTGATGATAAATTGTCAATATTATCGTAACTTAGGCCTACAATTTTTTGTAATTGTGAGCTAATAACTTACTTAAAAATACAAAAATACAAATTAATTGCATTGCAATTCAAAAGTTCAATCAACAACCTTTAACTGTGCAGTGTGTGTTTTTACATTTAAAAAAAACATGACATCTTCAGTGGTCCATGAAATGAATTAATTTTGAACGTTGAGGGCGACATTTATTTTTTTTCGGTAGTCTCTCATGTCTGCCTCTGCTGAAAAACAACGAAGATGTTGATGTTTCATCCATCTTAAAACAATTTATTTTTTATTCTCAGACTGCATCTGAAAGAAAAGTCGAACCACTTTCAGGTATAATCTTTCATTTATTACCACACAATACTTAAATATAAATGTAAACTCCAAAGGTGATATAGTTCGAAGATGCTAGGCCTAGCCTAGCCTAAACACCATCATCTCCTGGTTCAATATCAAGGAGATGATGGATGCAAGGCTCTGTGTTCTCTGTTTATCTTCTTCTTTGTGTTACGTAATTTCCTGGTTGAGGCGGGTGGGCCTAGGCTAGGATAGTCTTTTGCTAGATTTTCCAGTTATATATTATATTAATTATTTGTTAATGGTATAAACAAGTGTCATCATTATCAATTTTATCATCTTTATAAAAATGTAAAATTACAGTAATTTAATTAAATTAATTAATTTTATCATCTTTAACTTTATCCACTGAAGTTTGCACCATACGCTAATACTAATATTGACTTTATTTACAAGAGGGGCTTTTAAGCACTGAGTGCTTTGCCTCGGTCCCGTAGTAGTTAATTTAATTAATATATACTTTTGATCATGCAAATGAAATTTTGAAAGTTGTCATAGTTATTATGCATAGGCCCGGCCTAAGCTGGCTAGATTTCCATCCCGACCTTATTTAAACTTTGTTGTGTCTAGAGAAACGGTACCGTATGCTATCTAGGTAATGATAAAGAAGGTAGGATTGGCAACAGCTAGGGACACTCACCATTGGCATTACTGAGATAAGGTACAGTACTGTATTCCTAGCCACTGCCTTATTAAAAACACATGCATGAAACATGGAGGTATTCCTTCGGGCATGAAACATTTATCATTATTCTTATATTTTATTAATTGTTTTACCGAACAGGAAATCACATGAAGTTTTTATTTTTGTTTTTATATAGCGATTCACATGAAAACATATTTCAAATGCGCCCCATGCTGGGGAAACTTTAGCACTCGTCCATATGAATGCGTAACTTATCAAATATCCACATAATAAAAACTGTCGCATATATTGTTGTAGTATATTTGATTTGTTATTCACCATTAAAAAAAAATTCCTATAATAGGCTTTATGTGTTTTGGTGAGTATATTTTGTAAATGTTGTTTTTATTGAGTATATTTTTGTAATTTGAAAACTCTTGAATCTATTAATAGGTGTGTTTGGATAAAATTTGTTTGTTAAATCAGGATGTAAAAGCTAAGGAATAATTACAGTTTTGATAATACTATTTCATATGTTATAATAGACACCATCTAAATATATCTGCAATATTTTATTTGGTGGCAATTAGCAATTTAACCGAAATGCAAGATTTTCATATAGCACGTCATGAACTGAAAATCTTATTCACATATTGATTTTTCTATAGCGCCCTCAAGTGAATACTGTTACTTGCAATATCTATTTAATTATCTTTTGCTTATTGATGACCAAGATAGAGAAGTCATTGTTCTGTATAGATTTGTCATAGTTACAATGGATTATTAGTCATGGTTGTCATGGCAATTCCCTGTAGAATGCTAACTGGGTGGTTAGTTGTATTAAGGCGTTGAATTGTTTATACACCACCTTTTAACGATATGAAAAAATATATAGTTAACCTTTAGGTAAATGTAATATATTTCATCATGACAATTAGTGCCGTTTGTGAGATATTTCCTAGAGGGCACTATTTTGATAGAGATAGTTTTTGTCAAGAATAATGATTTGAAAAGAATTTATTGCAATGATAAAGTAAATTAATTCCTTTTTCATCTATTAAATATTATTGTTATAATATTACTAAAGTAAAATAAATATTTAAATAAAAAAAATTTATAAATGATATTAATTAGTTTTATAAGTCAATCATGACATCATCACTGTAACTTGCAATGTTATTTGCCTATTCCCCAGCGTCCAATATTTTTTTTAATTATTGGACGCATGGCTTGATTTTTTCAAGGTTCGTGTGCAAAAAAAAATCCTTATTTTTTCGTCACCACCGCGAATACATCGCGCACCGTGATAAAAATTGAATTGTAATTGAAAATTGCTTTTGTAAAACAAGCTTAATTAGAACCCAAAGAAAGTTACTTCAAATTCAATATTAAGTATGAACAATTAAGGAATTCATTGAATCAATGGACCCTCATAAACACAACAAAGTGAACGTTTAATAGAAATATTCTGGACCTATTTTAAAGACTCAAGGAACACAATTAGATGTAGGCCTACGGCCAGGCAGGCCGCCCGGGCTTCCTCCTACTATAACTAGGCATAGGCCGTAGCCTGGCCTAGTTATGAAATCATTGCACGATTTTACCTGTCTGCATGCACCGACCAAAAAGGACGTCAGTCACTGTATTCCCTCTCGAATGCTGAAATGTTTATTTCTTTGACGAAAGTCTATCAATATAGCATTACAAACAAGTTTTTTCTAACACAATAGTTAGGCCTATTCATCGTATCTGTACTGTACTGCTAATGTTAGATGAGTTAAACGCGTACTGCAGAAGCAAAAATCAGCATACGCACAGCTAAATGTAAATACGTACATATATACTGATCATATCACTATAGCAACCGATAGCTGCTACAACAGTTGGTTATAAAAAACTAAAATTAAAAGACGGCGATTGACTTTTAAAGCAATTAGTAGAGCATGCATCGTACACTAAACGGAAAATTATTAGATTTAATGCATTCAAAAATTTCCTTCGGGCCTTGCAAGCCCTCAGGAAATTTTTTCAAGCATTAAATCTAACCTTCGTACAATAATTTTCTTATAGTGTACTATGCGGAGCTCTATTAATTGCTTATTATAAATTATGTAAATTAATTTTGTGAGTTTTAAACATCTTTTATCTGCATTCTGTGATTGGTTGTTTGCAAGCGCTGTCCACACAATCAAATTTTATATGACAAATTTGTGTGATGTGCCCATATATGGGCATGATGATGTCATATTACACCCAAATATGTGCATATCACATTTATTTGTCGCATAAAATTTGATAATGTGTACAGAGCTTTAACACAACAGTGCATTCATATCTAATAAACTGATTTCATGATAGCAGTCACATGACCTCCTGTGGGTTAACAAACCAAGGCTGGTGATGAGTGACATTGACAATTCCTGCAGTTTTTGTATGGCGATTGCGAGTTGTTTCTGGTATAAGGCACATATAGGTAGTATATGTAGAATAATGGAATGCCAGTAAACTATACCAAATTGTTTGGAAATTGAACTTGAGAATATTGTCATAATGCTCACAATGATACTGGCCCCAAATAGTAGATTTTTCATGAAATTTTAGGCCTCTGCATACCTGGAGCTACTTTAGGTCCTCGCCTTCCATATGTGTGTAAATAAAAACTAGGCAGAACTACGAGTCTCTGCTATCTCAAGGTAGTGGGCGACTCAAAAAAAAAAAAATTTTCATTCCCGTATTTGACTACTGTACAAAATAAGTGTATTACAGTATTTTTGTTCACATTATTTACCATTTAATGATAGCATATTAAACATCAAAGTTGTATTCAACAACACAGTAAAATTGGCTGTTTACTAAAACACTTTTTTTGCGCATGCTGCATAACAGCAACAGCAATGATTACACTATTAAGAATACCCACAATAGGCCATGTGACCAGTAACAGCTATGCATCATGAATTCCGTCCCTTGTAGTAAGTAGACTCACTGGCTATAAGAAAGATATTGAAACAGATGATTTTGTAGTTTGTTGAGAAAGTACAAAGTGCATCGCGACTATAACATTAGGAAGCTACTGTATTTTATTGATTGCATTAAAGATGTTTAAATCTAGGACGTGATGACGCTGAGTTCTCATTGTGTTTTTAATTCTAGGATGTGGGGCTGGGATGAATCTACATTGTTCAGAGAATCCAGTCACAGTTGAGTGAATCCATTTTAGCACGGGCATATCCAGACGTTTTTAACTAGGGGGCACCAATTTCATAGAGGCCTAGATGGAATGTGATTACATGATATGATATAAAGATTAATAAGTATCCAATAGTGGTATAATTCCTGTTCAGTTATACGCTGTTACGAACATTTAGTATTTAGTAACATTTTGTACGTATTTTAGTTAAAAAATAAAAGAGGAAAAACTGGGGGAAGATGCCTTCCTGTGCCACCTCCCTAAATCTGCCTGGTTCTTGTCACCATCGAAAGTCCCTATTAATAAACATTGTGAATCTGTCTCATTTCCTATGGACACTTTGAGCCTACAGTTGTTTTTTTTTTCCAACTAAAAATGTCTTGTAAAATATTATTTAACAAAAAAGGACAAGGGCATACATTTTTATTTGATTTGAAATTCCTTTTAAATAAAACCCAAAATCCGATGAATTTTTTCAATCATGACATAATTTTATTAATTTAAAATAATATTAATAACCATAGTTTTATTGAGATAAAGTGGAAAAAGAAAGTTTAAATTCTATCAGATGACCATTTGGTTCATATTCCATTGAGCCCGTTTACATTTTGGCAACTATTATTTGTCTTTGGGAGCCTGACCTAATTAGCATCTGTGTCACTTATGGAGTGAGTATCAGCTTGCGTAAATATCTCCTTCAATGATCAATATGGCTTGTGAAAGTGTAACCATTGTTACTCAAATCGTCAAGTAAATATGTGTGTTGGTTTTTTTAGGAGCATTGATATGATCAATACAAATGATTAAAATGAGCTGGCTTCCCGGCATGGTTAGTAAATATAAACCAAGGTGTTGCATATGTCAGAATGTTCTGATACTAGCTACGTAGCATTATAGAATAGAGAGACCAGCTTAGCTCAGTCGGCTAATCTGGTGGTAGCCACTGTTTGTGCGCTGAACCGTGAAAATTTCTAGGTCCCCGGTTCAATTCCCATCGCTGCCTCTCCTTGTGTTTCAGCTAGAGGGCTGAAAAACAAGTTACAATAGCGCACCGTCTTTCGGATGAGACGTTTAAACTGTTGGTCCTGTGTGCATTTATGGCCCATGTGCATGTTAAAGAATGCAGTACACTCTTCGGAAAAGAGTAGGGGATTGTCTCCCGGTGTACTGCCCAATCACCACCAGAAGGACTTTAGTGGGCTATCCTTGGTGTTTATACCGAATAAATCCAATCCAATCCAATCCAATTCTCCCCAGGGAGCTGATATGTGTTGCATGTGTTTGATCCAATGACCAGGGGTAATAATCTGAGTTTTGCTGCCATTAAGCGTTATATAATTATAAACCTAATATATATTATAAAACATTGTAACATGTATTATTAGAGAGCTTTCGTTATCTCGTTCGAGAACCAGTCCACCGATAAAAAATTCCCGTTCTTATTACAGTTCTCGTTAAAAAGATATTGGGCTTTCTCTACCTATTTTTCGCGTTCTCCCGAGAACCGAACTGTTGGTGGCAGCACAGCCTGTTGCTACAACCGTGGCACGCGCTTGGGCCGGTGAGGCATGATGGCTGATGTAATGGTACAGAATGGCTAGGGCCTAGCTTAGGACGAAATACATTGATTTTGTGAACATCTGCGGAAAATTTGATTTTCTGATAATTTGATGATTTTCTCAAGGTAGTATTATAATCATTTAATATAGAATATAATAAAATTTCACTAAAATGTTGCAACACATTCAGCTTCTGGTTCTCGATTCATCGGTTTTGAATGCGAGAAATTGAAAATTAGACCTAACTTGGTGACGTCATACACAAAAATATGCGTTTTTCTCAGCGGATTGGTTCTCAAACGAGATAACGAAAGCTCTCTAATATTAGCAAAAAAATCAGCTTAGTGCTAATTCTAGCTCTCAAGGGATTGGCATGCTCTCTGTACCATGATTCTACTTTTTTATAAGTTATTTGTAAATGATTTGAAAATATTCTTCGGGAAAGAAGAAACTCATTATCGTCCATAAAATTCATGTTTTTGATGAGCACGCTCTATATATTTATACATTACTGTTCAATGCTTCGTTTGTTGGCAGTTGATTTATGCTTTTAACGTCATGTATATTAAAGACAGCTTAAAATTGAAATTGAATGTTACGAAAGACTGCATAAAACTTGTAGTAACATGAAACTAAACTTAATTTCAAATCCTGAAGGACTTGTACCATTTTTTCTTGATGAAAAAAATCTCAAATCAATTACCTTGATATACACTTAACTCTAATACATCTAAATTTGTAATAATAATTGTCGACTTATATTGCGCATATTGTAGGGACCTCTATGCGCTTACATTATTACACCCAGATCACTGGATCAAGCACATATGGAACACACACTCAAGCCCCATGGGGGAATTCCATAATGTTGCAGCTGTATTCAGCGCAGGCTGTGCTTGAACCTACCCGGTACGCATTTGTACTCCTAGGTGGAGAGAGACAACCGTAGATAAAGCGCCTTGCCCAAGGACACAAGCGACTTGCACAGCGGGAGTTTCGAACCCCCGACTTCAAGGTTGGGAGTATATTGTACCTTGAGAATGGGATAATCAAATACTTTATTTTGACCTACTGTAGCAATGCTTCAGAACCTCATTTTCTTATTTGTTATATAGTATAGCTATTGTTTTGACAAAGTTTTTTTTTTTTTCATTGACCAAATAGTTGTTACAATTAAGGGAGGGAGGGGTAGCAGTCACAAGGAGGAGGGAAAATGAACAAAGCAAACATCTTAGCTTTACAATGGTTCCAAACACTTTATTCTAATCATAATCTGTGACCTGTAACAGTAAAATGAATATGAATACTCACTTTTGGAGATTTACGCAATTTTGCACAACGAAGCTAAGATAATCGCAATTGCGTGAAAGTACATCAATATTGCTATGCACAATGTAAACAAACGAATGGTGAAATACTTACGGTCCAGACTAAATATAGTGTTCAAATTGTTAGTACATGTCGGTAATTACCCCGTCTATTTGATTCTGTTAAAAAACCTGAAACACGCAGATCTCCATGTTTGGTGGTCAAGCGTTGTGTCACCAAACATGAAGATCTCTGTGTTTGGCGGGCAGAGTATTAACAAATCTTTTCTTTTCTTTGTTTATAACCTTTTAATTGTCTGGTACTCCACTTAAGCAGTTTTATACTAAATTATGTTAGAGAAAAACATTTAATATCTATCATTGGAAAGTATATAATTTATAATTGGTCACTTATAATTGACTGATGTTAATTACATTTTGTATGTTTTTTCCGTATTTTGTGATTATGCTAAATTTATACCCAGCCTTTATAAGTTAAGAAAATGCACTCACATAATATGACAGGTATATTTAAGTTGTCAGTAATAAATATCCACAGTATTTTGTTACAAGTTGTATAATTTTTATTCATGCACTATACTTGCATAATGTATGAGGTGAAATATTGTAGCACTTTTCAAGAGGTGATATTGTAATATCAAGTAGTTGCTTAGGTATTTTCTCAGTGCTTTAAAACTGTCTATCGTTGTAGAGTCTGGCTGTACAGAATTTATCTCGCAATTTTATGCACACACTTAAGGTCTTACCATAAGCATATTCCCATTATACGCAGGCTATTACTGTGTTTATGATGGTGATACTTCGGGGATTAATAACATAGACAGTCTTAAATACTTAAATTTTCCTTCGTCTAAATAATAGATTATCTTTACTTTGAGACAGTGAAAACGAGTATAGAAGGCAGTGGATAGAGAGAGAAGTGAAGATGTTGCAAAGAAGTACCGACAGGATAGAGAGATATTATTATCGAAACATATTTATTTATAGTTGTGATTATTTTATTTAAAATAAAGAATCTAAAAATTGTAGGTGTATTTGTTTAATAAATATTAGAGGAATAATTAATATTTAAAAGACAAAAAAAAAAATGGTTTTCTTGTTAAAAAAAACCCCCAATTATCTAAAATGTATTGTAAGCTGATAAATATAGCTTTATTGGTAGACTGAGGCCATTGACTCTGAGATAAAACCATCGCTATCTCTCATTTTTCTCAAGGGCAATTCGACAGTTCAATGAACGTGATTATTTATTTAGTGTTGTTCATCTTTAATTTTTCAGTCATTATTTTGTTAAAGATATAACCATTGCATTTTCTAGGATTTAATGGATACAGTCCATTTTGTAAAATATTTTATTCACCTGTTAATTTACTGCAAGTTGTTTTTTTGTGGTTCTCGTTCGTAGAACAATTTTCACCGAATCTACCATAACCATATTTAAAAATGATGTAGACCTACTTGGAAGTAATTTATGACAACCAAACAATGTTTATAACAATAACATCATGCCAAGGATGAAGAAATTCATAAATGTCAGAAAATACAGGTCTATGAAGATAGGCAATGACATGTGTGACAAAATCAAAGTGCTGCAGCTATCAGTAAAATAAGACCTGCCTGTGTTCAAGAAAATGTAGGGAATTGTAGGCCTACTTTACTAAATAGATGCAGCGAGGGGTTAGCAACCACCTTCTACGATGTCTGCTGCCAGTGACAGATTTAGAAGAATTTTTTTGCCTGTGTGGTGGGAGGCGGGTGGGGGAATGTGGGCACAAGGTATAGTTACAAGTAATGATCAGTGGTTCCAGGATGTGGGTTTTAGTGTGTTCCCTTACATATTGTCGGGGTCCTGGAAACCCCAGCATTTATTAGCCTTTCTAATTTTTTAGATAATTTCTCACTCAATAGAAATATCTTAACTGCTCCCAGCAGGGATTGTTGTTGGGGGGGGGGGAGGTGTGGGCAGAGAATTTGTTGGCCAGCATCCTTTTTAAAGATGTATTGTCCCTTGCTAATGTAAAAAATCATAAAAAATAAGTTTGAAATAAACTTGCTCATTTTGCAATAACATACAAATTATAATACCTTGTGCATAGAAGTAATTGAATTTAAAAACTGTCTACCCTAATTTTTAAACCAACAAATTATAATAAAAATAATAAAACACTTTCAGTGACTGGAAGCGTTTCTATCATTTTTCGCTGTAAACTGATGGGTAGACATTTTTTAAAAGCACTAATTTCCATGTTCAAGTTGATATTCTTTTATGTTACTTCAAAATGGGCAAGTTAATTTCAAAAAATATTTGTATGATTTTTAAAAATTTTTTTAATGACGATTCGTTCAGACTGCCACCTACAATCACCAGAATACTTTGCGTCGATAGCGGAGTTGGATTTATTGTATAACCATTGTGTGACAGCCGCAGTGAGTGTCTGGCGTAACTGGGGATATTTTACATTTTATATGATACATATTGCATATGTGTTCCCTATTATGTAAATGAGCAAATTAATTATGCATAGTATTCAGCAAGCGTAGATACCAGATATTATTTATGAATCTCACTTTGTCATTAGAATAATCCATCACCGATTTTTAAAACTCAATACAGCTTCATAATTTCTCGAACCATATTATCAAAATATGGAAAGATATGGACCAATGGTTATTGTACTCATTTTTTAATTACAGGAGCGTGGGTTTAAATCTTCGCAGATCTTGTTCTGATAAACAACTCTTAAATGAGATTTAGTCAGTATATTGGTTTGTCTGGTATTTTGACTTGGCCTGATTCACAAGGTGGCTCTGTTTTAGTTGTAACGTCAGCTGACCACTATTGTTTTGTTGATATAGATTATTGCTCAGCAAAATGTAGCAGAGAAATAATTAAAATAATTTAGTGAGTCTTAATGGAATTGAATGCTGTATGTCATATTACAAGTAGTCATAGCTACCATGCATCTTCAGAATCCCAGACTGACTGAATTTCCCAGAACTACGGTAATAACTACATGTCTCCCTCCAATTAAAAACACTTTCCTGTGGTCCCAGAACAAATGTCTTTTACCATTATTATTCTAATTAGATACTGAAGCTGCTATAGACCATGGATACCCCGGTCAACAAATGTCCAAAGAATTTGAATAAAAGAGACAAGATGAACTATTTTACAGAGTTTTCTTTAAATCCAATAGTTTCTGAAGGCTGCAACTACAGTATATCAGGAAAATAGCAGTTTTCTTTTAATGTGTTTTGTTGAAGTCTAAGTTGAAACGTTGCACCGCTAAACATGATTTCTTAGTACTCCTCGTAAGTCAAATGTTAATTTGCAAAATTGTTGGGATTCCTTTCCAAAAGCTTTTATATTATTAAACTGAAATTAAGCAGGTTAACACATGGTATTCTTGTAAGTAAAAATGCAATTAGCAATTTACCCAAAAGCTATTGCTTGTTTAAAAACACATACACACCCACACACCTTAACACTCTGATGCAGTGAGCAACATATCATGAACTGATTGATAAAATAGTGGCAAAAATATTTCAAATCTGTAGTACAGTATATTGTTAAAAGTACAGTGGGACATTTCATTTTTGCTAGGGAAGTGTGAGTGGCAATGGTGGACCTATGGTAAGGAGGGGAGGTGGGGACGGGGGTTGAAGTGGAGGCATATGGTCTAAGTACAGATGAAAGTTCTCTTACCTATTGCAGGTGTCCAGATGGTTATGACCCTTAGAAGCTCTGTAGTTTCAACAATCTCAATCTTTTATGTAACTGTTTTTGCTGCTGCTAAGATGATGGGGTAGGAGCGAGTACCCACCATTGCTGAACTCGCTCTGACCCATTGTAGAGTTAGGCAGGACACTCACTGCATTGTGTGACGGTCATACGACCATTGGCCGATGAATGAAACTCCTTGTGAGCATTAAACGATGTGGAACTGTTTGCTTTATTGTCAGTGGCGGTCTGAATGGATCTTCATTAAAAACTGTCTGTTGCGCACTCGTCGTGGCATTGCGTTCTCCATAGAATCGCGTCGCCGATAATGAGTGCCCAGCTCAATTGTTCAGTGAGAATTGTATGATTAAGCAAAATCTTTGTGAAAAACTGGAAATTTTTCAATTAGGATATGTATGGCTAGGTTTAAAATGATATTCCTTTTTATAATCATAAAAAAAAAAATGACAAACCACAATAAGAAAACGCAGTATTGTTCATTACAATAATGGAACTAAAACCATTAATGATTTTAAAGGGGTTTGTTTTGATGAATTTGGAAACACCTGCTTAAGAATGGTATTGCCCATCATTTAGAGAGTCTACGAAATAGATTATCAAGAGAAGAAACACTTGTAATTAACGCAGACCTTGCTTTTTCAACACTGCCTAGAAATAATCATTGAATTTAGTGATCCATTCTGATTGGACAGTGTCAGTGATCCAATAACTTGCATATTCTAGTTCGTTAAACTTGCAAATTAGATTGATTCAGAAACTGGTGGATAGAACCAACGGGTTATTTATACCTCCCCGATAGAACTAAACGACGGGAGTGTTGCCAATCATAGACTACATTTACATTAATTTTGAAAGCTCTCTCACACACATGACATCAATAATTAAATTTTAGTTTCATTTTAATGCCCGTTCAAATATAAAATTTTTTGGATTTCCATATGTGATTAGCTTTAAGCTGGCCATTTGACATGGCTATCAGAGCTGGTCGGAAGATTTGAATAGTAAAGGTTGACATAAATTTTAAACATCGTCAGATTTTCACCCTTAATTGTCTGTGACACTGCACTGAAACCATATTATTATTAGGATGTGAAAAGGTTGACATAATCGACATACTGTCAAGAAAGAATAGCTACATAGCAGTAGACTAAATATTGTATTTCTGTTGCAAATTGTAATATTTATATTGTATCATTTCGTGAATCATTCCAACTCGAATGCCAGGCACTCAGTATGGTAAGGCCCTGTCACATAGTAGCGAATAGACCTAACGTATGCCAAGCGTTCTCGTTTTTTATAAGTCCCGATACGCTCAAATACTCTCAATTGTTTTGGCAAAAAAAATAACATTTTTGCATGAAAGACGAACGCCCAACAAATGAGAAACGAATGCTCATCGTACAACTAGCATCCATTTAACGAATGACAGCGCGTTCGCAGCGTTCAACCAACAAATGTTCAGCGTACACAACGAATGCTCAGCGAATGTCACAAGTATGCCTAACGTATTGATGCCTTCTAAACGTTGATGTAGGTCGGTATACGCTAAGTGTTCGCTGGCCATTCGTTACTCATTAGTTAGACAAACGCTATGAATACGTCATGCATTTGCTATGGCAACATTTCAAATGGGATTGAACGTGTTTGGACGAACAACGGACGAACAGAAAACGTAAACCCAACGTGCAAAACGTTCAAACAACGAATGCTCACCGTATATATAGCGTATGTAGCAGAACGTTGTCATACGTTCAAAATTTTGAACATGTCCAAAAATTAAAATCGACCCCAGCGTACCCAACGAACAGCTAACGAATACAACGTATGCCAAACGTATTACGAACGTGTCACGAGCGAATGTCAACTTACGCGAACGTAAACCAATATTTTGATAAACGTCGGCATACGTTGGTTCTATATGCTACAGTGTGACAGGGGCTTTAGCTGCTGACGGCTGACGAAATCAGTCATACTTTTGGCCTATGACTCCATCTCTGTTCAGTGTGTGTGCTTGAGGGCACGACGTCATCTCCTGATTGTCAGTAGCAGTCTGACAGGTTCAGCAGACGACGACGTCATGTTGTCAAGCATTCTCACAAATCGGAGATTGATTAGTTGTCCAGGTCAGGGCAGTGTGCGACTCGCTCTAGATGAACATTACACGGTGGTTTTTTGCCTTTGAAAACGACATTTTGACTAGACACAAAAACAATATTCGAAAAGCGGATTACTAAAAGCAGTAACATTTTAAGAGTATGTGATGAAGAAAGATCACAACATGTAACTTGCAGTCTGTAGACTAAAAGTAATGAATATTTATGTAGCGCTTAAGATGTATTTATGTCGATTATTTGACCCTGTTGTCCCCAAGGCAATGTAATAACATAATGATATACATGGCTATGTTCTAGGGATTAGACATGGTGAAATTAAGTAGGGTTGGGGGAAGCTGCAGCTTCAAATGTTAAACACATTATTAAGAAAAATAAAAACAGAAAAGAAATATAATGTTCAATAGAACATGAACCTAGTCAGATCAATCTTAGTAAATTTTAACTCAATAAAAATCATGTTGAAAATTTGCCAATAGTAGCATTTTGAAATGTGTCAGGGAGAAAGATGTTTGGTTTTAAACTGGAAAAGACCAATTAATGACATTTGACACTAAATTCCTAAATATTATAAATACCCTGTCATATGGGGGGGGGGGAGTGGATATGGAAGGGGGTGTCCCCTCCTCCCAAAACAAGATTTAAAAAAAAATTGGGACTTCTAGGTGTTCTGCTTGACTGATCAGACCCAGACGAAGATTGCTGAGACAGATTTTGCTTGGCATAGGCAGTTACTGGGATGGGAAAACTAGGCCTATTTTTTTTTGGTCCAACTGCCCGATGAGCTTTGGCCAATGGAGGGGGGGTGGGGCTTGACCAGACCGATGGGGGGCTTAGCCCCCTGCCCCCTATTGACACTGACTTCCGTGAGACAGTTGATAATAATGTAGTTGAAGCAATTATGAAATTGGGAAATGGGTTATTTTCCAAGAGATTCTTGCTTGCTTGTGGAAGTTTGGGAGGTTGTCCCGAGAAATTTGGAACACCTCGATAATATAACTTAGAACTCTTTTTTACACGTAGGGAGAATTTCAATGTTTACTGTATCTTTGTATACCTTCCCAAAAATACAATTCCTCAAAATGTTAACTAAACATTTTATATTTTTTTATTTAAAAGTGTCACACAAGTTTAGAAATTTATTTATTTTTTTATTGGTTTTCAACCATTTTAATTTCAAAATCCTTAAATTTGAATATAGAAATGTATGTTTGGAAAGGCTAGGAATGGTATTATTTCAGTGACTGTAATTTAGCAACGAATATTTCATTCTCTCATTCTGACTTTCATTTGAAAAGCCAATAAAAT
The DNA here is from genome assembly GCF_011630105.1 of Anneissia japonica. NCBI lineage: Eukaryota > Metazoa > Echinodermata > Crinoidea > Comatulida > Comatulidae > Anneissia > Anneissia japonica. Next base: position 1,657,618 of record NW_022698455.1, read on the forward strand.
ACAAATTAAGGTAATCGAGGAAAATTGCTGTTGTAATTTTTTTGGCTGCCATTGAATGATATTTCTTTGTATGTTTGATATTTTCGAAATAAAGATACCGTTTATTTTTATTTATTTGAAACAGTTGTCCAACAAGAACGGTTTGTTCCCATTTACAGGCCAAAATTGAAAAAATAAACATCTAAAATATAAAATCACAAGGTATAAAATTCAAATTGAAAACATAAAAAAAAAAAATTCATATAGATAATAATAATACTGGTTATAATAATAATAATAATAGTAGTAAAATTAGATAATAATAATACAGTATAGGAATTAATACCTTTCATCTTGGATACACTTATATTCATATTGTAATCTAAGACAAGCAATGAATTAAGATGAATAATGGTTATACTTTACTAATAATTATTATTTTTTAAAGTTTTTTATTCTAAAATTAGGTGATAAACTATCTTTAAATTATTAATAGTTTTTAAAAATGAATAGGCATTAAAGATAATGTCATGAAATTTTTATATTTTAATTTTATTGCATTATATTTATCTTGTTTATTGGACAAGATAATAAATGACTATGAATTGCCGTGAGATATTACTCAGTAATTGAGCTTCATTAAAATGATAGTGAATCTCTTGTAAAAATCTGGTGTTTTTTTTTGTGCAGTACTTGAGTTTCTTTTATGTTATACGGTCAGTGCATGCTATCGGGCACAAAGAAACCAATCCTGACTACATCCTGGCGTGCCAGACTGTGTAATATTGCTAAAGTACAAAAGAAGTGATTTCTATTAGGTATTCACACATGCAATCAAGTTGCCATATAATTTCAACATCTTAGTGTGCGTGGGTTGATGGTTAACCAACCAGGAAATTAACAAGTAATCTATTAATTATTGTATATATTGTCAGATTAAAGCCTCGTTACAATTGTCATACAGGTGTAATGTGGCAATTTTAATGGTTGTTTAGGGCATCGGTAAATTTGAATGCCGATGACAAAAAAAAATATATATTTTTATCATATAATGGGTGAGTCTTGACAACTTTGCTTTGCACTGCCCTCTATCTGAATATTTTCAACACCAAAACTAGCATATGACCAGTAACAGTGCCAGCAGCGGTGCAGGGGGCTGAATCTCTTGGTTTGACAGGTCAACACGCCATACGTTGTCTACAATACACACAGAAAGGGAAAATATTAGTCACCGGCTCTGTCAAAACGCTCTGTTTGTCGTAATTTCGCACAAGCACCAAGAACGTTCAAGAATTTTGAACATTTTCAGGATTTCATATTGTTTTTATAATATAAGATATATTGAAGATAATTTCTGCAAAATATCAGTCACTAAATCTAACTGAAAATTATATTAAAATTATTTTTAAATACAAATCTTAACAATAAACTACTGATTTTGGAATTTTTGGTAGCTGTTTTCTCAAAACCTACACGGCCGATTTCCAATTAATTAAATATTCATAACTTCGCTAATACTCAACCAATTTCCATCAAATAAACACTGTTTTAAAGAATTCATGCAAAATCTACCAAAAACTCAACAGCTGGTTTTGCCAGAACCAATCTCATTTACATTTTGGTATACAGTAATACACTCTAAAACATTTGCAACAGCTTAAAGTGGCCCAAATTTCCCTGATAGCACCTGTCCTTCAAGTAGAACAACATACTCACACATTCAGATATATCATCCATCCAATGAAATTACTTCACATGGTTTGCCAGATTTTAGCTGCATAATGTGGAACTCAACTTGGCTCACAGTAAATATGTCTGCAAGATGTTTTTAATATGATTTTGTAAAGCATGTTACATCCTTTATGCATCATATATCATTCGCTCTTCTCAAGTTGCATGTTGCTGGGCAGACTAGACCAAAGCTGTAGATGATCATTTAACGGGTCATTAATAATCTTGGACAGTTTCTTAAAACTCAACGAGCAAAATGTATTTAACAAGTGCGAGTACACCGTGTAATGTATAGTGTGTTATGTTAGCTGACTTGCATACATTTTGGTCATTGTACATTATCGTAAAAAAAAAAAGAATCTAACACGCAATGTTAAACTAGTATGGATACCTATCTTCACATATTTCTCTATAAAAAAAATTTTGAGGATGTGTAAACATTTTTGTCTTGTCTGCAGGCGAACATTTATTAAGCTCTCTCATGCAGTGTACATTTTATGTTAGCATTTAATTTTGTTTTCTGTCAACAGTTGAATGGAATTTCCCAGAGTAGAATGTAATAAAACTGTTATTATTACATTTGTGCTCGTTACAGACTATGAAGGTTAAATGAGGCTCCCAAGTCTTCCGAGATCCCTAAACTCCCACAAGAACGCAAAATATTATATCAAAACATCTTGTTTTCATGTGGCTCAATTTGTTTTTTCTTGGGCTACGTTCGAAAAGATAGATTGTGTAATATTATTATTGATTATTGCTTTTGTAATTTTAAAACATCTTTTCCATTTTCATACGGATCCACAGATTGTTGGATAGTAATTATCTTAGAGATACAGAAAATTTTGCTTTAAAATACCATTAATGATTTATTGTAAGATATTTTAGTTAGAAATTATAGACTATATGTTTTTTTTATAGTTTGATTTTTAACATTGTTATTATGACAATAGTAAAAAACAATGTTAATATCATTTATGTTATTTTGTACACTTCAGTCAAATACTAATTTTCGTAATTGGTACTGTGCAGTTGAATAAAACATTAAGAGGAGAACAAACAATTGCTTCTATAAAACTAAAAATAGTTAATAATAGAATTTTAGAATGAGTTATTGATTTTTTTTCTAATGCAATATCATATAGTTATAAAAAGACATATTTCAGCGAACATTTTCTCCACTAGGGAAGATGGCAAAATTATTTTGTCTGAAGAATAACCACACAAAATATATTCCCATATATTCTGTAATTCAAATTCAAATTTAATTCCATATTTTTTATCCTTGAATATTTGGAAATTTAAATTGTAATTATTGATTCATTACATTCTTTCATTGCTTAAAATTAACTTATATTGTTAAGAGAGGATTAATTCCTAAGGGTTTACTCACTGTATGAATATTAAAATCTTAATTACAACAGCAACTTTTTTAGAGAATTCATTGTTTTTTTTTTACCCAAATTTCTTTAGTCTATATCATGTACTATTATTGTATTTCTCCTGTGGTTGTATTATAACCATCTATTGATTTTTCACTTGCAATGTCACACAAATTACTTCTTCTCCCTGAAGTAGAAAAGGACTCTGTAAAATACTCTCATCTGATTGGCCCTAATCCATTAGATATGCATGACTCCCTATGTAAATGCTGCAGATCAATTCCTTACTGAGCTCATTAAATTGTTCTTTGAGAACGGAACACAGCAGACGCAGAGACAATTTACTCCCGTGTTATCAAGTCATAACAGTAAGTTTGTCAGCCTATTATTTTTTTGTTCCTTACCATTCTGTCTATTACTTTTTCATCCTTATTAGTTCTTTCATTTTCCACTGCCTTGGTTCGACATTTTCATCTTACCCCCAAACCTGCATAAATCTCTTTCTGTCGCAGATGGAATAAATAAATTATAGGTTATTTTTTCATCTTTTAGCATTTCCATTTACTGGACTCATGGTTTTTGTTTCACGTATTAATTTGGTTTTTTTCAATCCATGTAGTAAAGTGTATCTAGATTCTCTCCCAAATGCATTGTAGTTTTTTTTTTTTTATGTTGGTCAAGAGACTAGTCCTTACGTATGTCATCAATCACCTTCTAATCTTAAAGAGGTAGTCAGTCTTTTTGTTAATATTGTTAGAATAAAATTTTTTATAGATTAAAGGGACACTTTATTTTACGTAGATGTTTAAATAAGGTAAAGAAACACTTAATTAAAGAGGTAAAATTCATAACTTTATGGCAGTATAAAAATGTTTCTCATTTTATATCTACTAAGGATCTAACCCCTAAGGAGTACAGAAGTTCTGTTGTCTATCATTTTAAATGTTCAGGCTGTAATAGTGATTATATTGGTAAGACAGTTAGGTGCTTAATAACTAGACTTAAAGAACATTCTTCACGATCTTGATAGTGTTTTATTTGATCATGTTAAAAACTGTGAGGCATTCCAATATGTTTTAGGATTACAGGGTATACTTGAAAATGATAATGTCATCTGTAATGTAAGTAATAAATTAGGTTTAATATTTTCTAGTACTAACATTATTGACAGCTCCCGAAACGGGTCTATCCTATAGTTTAAAGAAGCGTTCGCTATACGTAGAGTACACCCTTTGCTTAACAATGGGCTCAGAGCTTCAAAAGAGCTTTCTTTGTTTTTGTAGGTAGCTTTGATCATTAGAGTAAGAATGCTTTGATCTTTTGTTTAAATCACTTTTATGTTACCTACTAGAGGTAATGTTTTGATTGGTTTACTTTTGGTACTAGTGCATATAAGCTTGCTAATATGGATAATTTTTTCATTCCTGATGATGACATAATTAATGTCGAAATATTGAATCCCAACACGATGGCGTGTATTTCGATACTTGGAGTATGTACTATACTTTCCTAAAGGGACACTCATGTAAAAAATAATGTTTTTTTAGATTAAAGGGACATGTAAATAATTTTATCAATTTTTCATCAGTAATAATATATAATAATTATTATAATGTTGCATTAATAATCAGTTGTTTTAGTATCAGTTACTAATTACAGAAATAAAAATAAGGTAGTGATAATATGTTGCTTAATAATAATCAAATATAGAGTTGAATATTGAATCTCTCACAAAAGCATTATCTAAACCATAGAGCGAAGTTTTGCTCTGTCTATACCATAGAGCAAAGTCTATACTTACAGTCTGTCACCATATATTATCATCTAAGATTACTTTAGTAGATCCTCTAGTGTAAGGTACTAATTATCATTCCCATTCTATGCAAAATGAAAGTATAATGTTAAAGGAATACAATTGAAAATACAATAAATATTATATAAATTCAATGATGATCAACCATAAGTGGCAGCCATTTTGTTTTTATCATTGATTCCCTATGTTTGTTTATTTATTTATTTTTTTATCATTTGATTCATTTTCAATACAAAAATCTAGGCCTACTTTATGTCGCATTTACTAATACACTACAACATAAGCAGCAACAAATGAAGTTCACAATATATACTGGTTACAGAAATAACTGCAATGTAATTCAAAATATTTTTTTAATTTGCAGCCATCTCATAATTTTCCATCTTGCGTTTCTCATTGATTATCTTTGTTCCATATCATGATAATTACTTACCGTTATCTCCATTAATCAATCAATCAATTACTCTTATGCTGAGTAGTTGCACAACCTTTCTGTCTCATCCTTCTAGCATATTTCTTGGATAAATTTTTTCCATGTATTTCTATCCCTGGAATTTCTGCGTAGTCGTAAAATGTTGTTATCTTGTTGGTGATGATAACGATGATGATCCTTAATATATCACTTTACATTCTTTCTTCATCTGAGTTGAATATATTATTAATAACCATTAAGGCTTACTTTCAAATGCTAATAATAATTTTTCAAAGATATAAAATACTTTATGAAATCTATTAATATAGGATCATAGCATCCTTAAGGTGCTGGAGTTAATCTGATAATGCAGTAGCTGAAGAACATTAATAGTGCATTATTAATAGCTGTAAGCTTCGTTGCGCATTGATATTTAAATTTATATCAAGTTGATCACATAATTTTATGAAAAAACAGGGGAGTAATGGCTGATTGTTACCTCATAACTCTTTTCTGAAAATTTAGTTTCCCTGCCCCTCTCCTATCACCCTATTTTCAAAATACCTCGATTCTTTATCAGGATTCCAATAGATCTAGAAGCTATTTTCTAAGACTAGTTAAGTGTTTTGGTATTTTTACAATGTATAGAGATAGGAATTGAGAGTGATTATCCCAATGATTTAGTTACATTAAATCTATTATTATTATTATTGACAGTAATTGACATTATCATTAATAATAACTCTCTTAGCTGGTGATATATACTGAGATTTTGAGAACTATTCTAAATCTGGGAATTATTTTCAAACATCATAACATTACAGTAATAACTTTTGTAAGTTTTACAACATTAATATCTCCTGACATTGCACATCTCACTATTCTTCCCACCTGGTTTGGTCAGGGAGGTATTAACTTCTTTGGTTGAATACGCTTTGATTTCTTTATAATATTTTATAAATGAGAATGTAGTGTTGATGTTATTTCATCTGTTCTAAAATTAGATAAATAATTTTTACCACTGCGTTTTTGAATATACTATCAAAGGAAAAGCAAAAGCAAGTTCTTAGTGATTTCTTAAATCTTATTAAAATGTAGAAATAACCTCCTAGTTTTTTTCTTTAGTTTATTATGTTTATTTCTATATATTTTAATATTCATTTATTGTCTACCTTTAGCACCTTGTATCAAATTAGTAATAATTTTGCTTATAAAATGATTTATAATTATTACTAATACCATTAATTATTTTAATTTTTTTTTTATCATAACATTAGATAAAGATGAAAAATAGTTTATTCATGAACCATCTAATCAGAATCAAATTTATTTGTCCTCTCGAAAGTTACATTAGTTGTTCAAAGCTCCTAACATTTATACCATAAAATGCTAGCATACTAACACATACATATAAAGATACTATAACCTACTTATACAGAATACATGAATACATTATACAGCGTAGTCATTTCATATATAAATATAATGATCAAAGTATGTTTGGCTGTTAAATAGGAAACTGGCATTAAAGCTGTTTCAGAAATTTTTGTGGGAGACAAATTTGTGAAGGTTTTAATTATTGTTTAAACACTCGAGATGCCTAGTAACATATGTTATTGATCATCTCGTCGTATATTGGAAGCAAACATGTCACGTGTCTACAACACCCCCTTAAGTGGACTGCCAGCGTAATTTGCATTAATTAAAAGATTTAGACTAACAGACATTATGCCGAGTGATTGCGAATTCTGTAGCGGAGTTTCGGGAATGTTTGAAACAGGATGGCCTTGATGGCTAGATAAGCGCTGTACAGCTTAATAGTCCATAGGGACATATTAACAGTGAACGGCTGGAATTATTCAAATATCGTACATATTTAAGGTTTCTAGTGTGAAAAACCTTTCTGCAATGCTCATCCATATACAGTTTATCTGTCATCGCCGTTGCCAATAACAAATTGGTATCGCATATTGCATGAATTATTCATGTGAGTAAATTACCAATAAATGCATAATCGATGTAAATTTTATTTTCTTTCTATTATTATTATTTAATGGAGGCATAATAAGGTTTTCACAGTTTAAGATCTAAATTCATTTTAGATATTATAATTTTCCAAAAAACCTAATTATAATTTTTCTCTTTTTGTTTATGAAAATACATGTGGCAAAGACAAGCAAAACCAGTCACTCCTCGCAAATCGTGTTTTGGAGATAGTGGCCAAAACAAGCCTGAGAAATGCCCAAAATCGTAAACTTTGAACTCTGATTTCTCAAATACTGTTCTTTAAACAGCTGTATGTTTAAACTCCTGTAACCTCATAACGAAATGTCGGATTTAAATGATTCTTTTACCATTTTATAACTTTCATTGTACTGTTTAACCCTGTATTATTAACTAAAAATAGTTCTTTTTTTTTGCGAAGAGTGACTTCTTTGCCTTGTCTTTGCCACATATAGTGTCCTTGGTTTTGAATGTCCTTGAATACTTATGTTATTAAATGATATTGAAGTGTTTGCCTCGAGCCTGTAATAGTTTAGAATTATGGTTGTATTGGCGGCGAAAATGCTCGACTATTGATTCCCTCTCTTTCTATTCACGACAGATGGTTGCTATATACAAGCTAAATGCCGATAAGCAAACAGTCTAATTTGAATAATACGTGTTCTCAGGCTATAGTGGCATAGAAACAAGCATGCTAATGTTTTTGTAACATTATGTTATTGTTATCTTTGCATAGATCTGCAACATCGTATTTCTAGTTTCAACTCATTAGTGTACATCTTTAATGAGATCATCCTCGTTAGTCATCAGTAATTATACTTTCCATATTTGATGGATTCGGTTCAGTAGCTTAGTATTTCAGCATAATGACGAACATACCAGTTTGTACTGTGTTCAATTCTTAAATAGTTAAACATTAAAAAAAAAAATTATATACAGGTCTCCGTCTAATTAAAGACCCCTCTAGTTGAAGACCACTTTCCTGTGGTCCCAAATCAACAAATGTCTTTATTATTCTAATTAGAGACCATAGCTGCTAAAGAACATGGAAATAACCCCAGGTCCTAAAGTGGTCTTTAATTGGAGGGAGACCTGTGTTTTGTATATTGTGCCATAGCAGCCTGACTGGTACTGTGCCATAATACCAGTGTCAGAGGTCATCATTTTTACCAGTGTCAGAGGTCATCATTTTTACAGCGATATCTGCATGATTATCTATAATTCATGATGATGTAATAGGATGAAACATATGATTTGTGTAAAAAGTGTAACTTCTCTTATGACACGTTTACACTTATAAGGCTTGCCTTGCGCTACTCCCAAGGTACTCCGGTTACTTCATTGTACCTGCACTTGTTGTCATTGGCTGAAAACTACCACCAGAGTCACCGAAACGAGGTCAGCTTCAGGACGAGTTGGAGATGTTTACATTCACATTTTGACAAGGCTGGTAAAATATTCTTTACGTGTGAACGGGACCTTAGAATTTTGGAGTGTGTTCAATATTAAATTTATTTTCTCGATACATCCATGCTCTCACTGAACAAATCTCAAATCATAATTAATAATAATAATTTTTTAATTTTTATTTTTTTTATAAGTATTTGGGGAATTACTGAGTTTACCTTTAGAGTAACCATGGTATAGCAGTAAAGATAACACATCAGGTTTAGCAAAACATCATTCTAATTGCATTTTCTAATGCAAAATATCTTTTAATATAAATGAACTTCACTCTATCAGAAAACCATAGCAGATGGCTAATAGTAGTAGAAGATACTTTTTTGAACACCCATCTACATCGATTAGAATGATTTATAAAGTGCTTCACATCCTATTAAATTAAATTCATGGATATAAAAATTGTATTACTGTGAAAAAAATCCTTTCAATTTGATAATAAATATCTGTCATTGTCATAATGGTAAAAACATTTGAGAGAGATCATACATCTAGTTAAGCTTGGCTACTTTTCTAAAAATCTGTACATTTTGGTAATTCTTAAAAAAGGATTAAAAAATACACTTTTTATATTATGGAGAGATAATGAATGAATTTTAAGCACAAATCATAATAAAAGCTTTCTTCATGATGCTAAAATAAACTGATATTTTTGAGAACTATTCTAAATCTAGCGAATTGTTTTTCAAGCATTGATAACATTTCATTTATAACATCATCATCATCGTCGTCGTCATCATCATCAATAGCACTTCTCATTTGCTGATGTCACACTACAAATATAAATTTAAATAAGTTAAATTGAAGGCATTTATTACACATTCATAAAAAAAAGTCATACAACAGCAGTAAAAAAAAAAGATTTGACTGAAAATGCTATATTTACAACAAAAAAATCATAACTGCACAAAATAGTAGTTGCAGTATAATTTTTCGTCATCATAAATGTCTTCCATAATTTTCTGATATATTTTGTGATTTAAATTGATTTTATCATTTCCCTTAATAAAGTGTTTTTTTGGGATCATCATCAATAAAGCTTGTCACCTGCTGACATCTCGCATCTCAAAATTTTATTTTCACCAGGCTCGATATGCATTGATTTCATGGTAATAATTTATAATGGAAATGTTTGTATGTCATTCCTATTACAAAATTCAGGAAATACACCAATGCATTTGTTATTCAGTGTTTGGGTATGAATTGTAAAAAAGAAGCTGAAATAATAGTTTAAGATGTTTGGTGATTTATTTATTATGCACCGAGATAAAAAGCTGCTGGATAAAAACATTCTACCTTGCAATGCCACAGCATAGATTCTTGCCGGTAAATATAAGTACAGCAATTATAGAAGTCATTCGCATTGATGTACATCTATATCTTTAGGGAAAACATTTTAAGATGGCGACAAGTTTGGGTAAATCGTCCTCCCAACGTGTGGAATACATTGTTGTGTTTAACGATTTTGTACATGTACTGATTTTTTTCTTTCAGCAGAGTAGATATAGAATGTATTGTGTTAATGTGTAAGAGGGTTTATCACGGAGTATTGATATGCAATTATGCGTTAGGTATGCATGATGAATTGTAGGCTTAGTACTTTAATAGATTACAATTTATAATGGAAATTGAGTATGCATGCACATGACTATGCAAGTTTATTTCATGCAGATGATGTGTGCATGGATATGTGAATGTTAAATGTTTTATGAGGGTACATTTGTGATGAGCTAGGATTAGTATCCCATCACAGACATTTTCATATGATGTTAAACGTACGATTAAAACATGTTAATTCTATACTGGCCTTATTGTGACAGGAACATTCCTTATTAATATGCATGAGATGGTGCAATGTAGCGTTAAATTGACATCAAACTATGACCATATGTTACATCATTGCTTTCATAGTGTATTGTAGTGAAACTTTAACACTTTTTTCACATTATCACAAGAAAAAGTCAAACAAATTATTCATAGATCATATTAAAGATCAGTACATTAAAACATTACGTTGTAAATATTCATTACTCTTGGTCATAGGAGTATAAATAGGGTAGTGCTGTGGTCTTCATGCAACAACCTACAGTACTTCATTACTACCATCAAAGCTACAACATCTGCCACCACTATTACCACCACGATCATTATCACAGTCTCCATCATTATCGTCATCAATATCTTCATCTTCAACATCACCGTAACCTTCATCATCATCAACATCATCAATATTATTATCACCATCCAAAAATTATTATTATTAATTTTTTTTTATTAAGGTTGTTAATGAGATTGTTCTTAATATTACTTTAATGATTCACAAATTTATTAGTGTATGAATCTAAATTAGATTCCTCAAAAATAGTACTGATTACTGTAGCAGTCTCTTTTTCTATAATGGAATAGGGGCATAGGCTGGTTTTATCCTCGGAGGGGTGGGGGTGGAGTGATTTGTTAAAATTGAGAATGCAGAACTAGGGTGTGGATGAATTCAGAATGCGGATCTAAATCCATATTCCAATGAAACTTAATGGTCATTTTTAGTATTTGAACTCAATGAAACAAATTTAATGCCATGGGGAGTAGGGTGCATCTGCATCCCTCTCCCCCCTTCCAGCACAGAATACGCCCATGATATTTGGGTAAGTGTGTTTCGGGAGATGGAGATGGAGAGTTGAGAAAAAGATTTTTTAAATTTGGGTCACATCTACAGTAGAACTAGGTCTATCAAATTAGCATGCTCAGTTATTGCATTATTCATTTTTCTCAGCTTCTCTCTGTTAATTAAAAATTTCTTAGAAGCATGAATTCATAATATCTATATTATAACCTTTGTACTATTCAGTGTTAAAGGTTGTCTAGCCAGTTTCATGAAAGTACCAATTTTTATGGCTTTGTGTAGGTGTTTTATAAGTAGAGTATTGGAGTTATTGACTAAACATATTAAATAATGTTCGAGAAATTTTCTCAGGACAATAGACACTGTCAACGGCTGGAATCACACGACCTAGTTCAGACAGAATGGTTTATAACGGACACAGCGATATTCAGCGTAGGAAAATGAATGGCTTCTTTGGAGTATTTCTGCTGTGAAGCACATCCTGTCGGCATTCAGTAATGTTGGTTGGAAATACCAGTAAAGTAATCTAATGCCCTCTCCAGACTATCAAAAACATGTGACATGCCTAAATATGGTCATGATGACATCACATCATGACCATATATAGGCACATCATGACCATATATAAAAAAAAAATCGTCTCAAGACTCATCTCTTTAGTTTATTTTAATTTGCAAATTTCTAGCGCATAGAGACCTATGTATTTTGCGCTTTACAAATCCAAATTATTATTATTATTATTATATAGGCACATCATGACCATATATAGGCACATCATGACTATATATGGGTAGTTTTTGTCAAAGAAAATTTGATAGTACAGTATGTACAAAGCTTTAAAAATGCTTGGTTTGAATTTTGTCTTTCATGCAGTCCATTTCTCTTTAAGTATAGGATTGACTGACTGTAATTTAATTTGTTTCTCTTGTTTATATTGGTATATGGATAGAACAATTTCAAAATAGAAAGTTCAATTATACATTAGATTTCTCAAGGAGTATTTTCATACAGTAATGTTATAGAAAAATCGTCTGGCTCCAAGATATTATTGTCTGATTGCTTTGCTAATTGCTTCAGAAGGTACTAGCCCCGCAAATTTTGATTTTTTTTCAAGAAGTAGCCACTTGAGGAAATGCATGAGTCTTTGATATGCATATTATCAGTGTGTGCCACAATATGATTTCTACTAGGCTAGTTCCAAAGGATAAAATGCAAAGAGAATACTAGAATGAGAAGACAATTTTGAACACTTGTAGTGACTTCCTTGCATTATTTCTGTATCACAAATATATTGTAGGGATGGAAAATTGTTTTACTGCCTTGATATTTCTCTTTCTTGTTATACTCTTACACTTACCATACTGTGTTG
>NW_022698455.1:1670431-1673290 GCF_011630105.1 Anneissia japonica
ATAAACAGAATACTGTCTTTCCTAGTTGATGTATTGTTAGTTTTAGTATGATTATGTCCATATAACCATACTTAAGAAATACTTTTGTATCCAACATTCAACACTACAAATGATTAGCTAGTCTTTGGAATCTTCTGGGGATCTTTATTGGAATAAAATTCTTCCCACAAATAGTTAAAAAAAAGAAAATTACCCATAATAATTAAAAAGCTATTATTCCAAACTTCAAGTCTCGCGTAGGTATTTGAGGCCAGATCAGTGGCGTAACAAAGAGGTATGATGCCCCTGCCTAAGACTTCTTCAGGCCCTACTACCTGGGAGAAAAGGCCTGCCTGCTTCATAATATTTGACGTTTTAAAGAAGTATTTTGATTTTTTATTTAATATGGTAGTGCTCCTCAAAAAGGCCCCACTCTCTAATGTCTCTGGACTATACTGATAAATATCCTGGGGCCCTTTGTGATCTGGGCCGTGGGCCAGATAGCCTTTTTTGAGTAGTGACATTTTAGCTAACATCTAAAGTACAGTTATAGCTTACTTTAGAATATAGCCAACAAGTCCTGTCTCTATCTCTCTTCTCTTTTTTTTGTTCTCAATTCAGGTCCTTGAAGATTCCTTAGCAACCAATTCATTTGAGTGTTTGCGGTTTGTAAACTATTCAATCATCATGGCGAGTATGGCAGCAAAGATGATTTTAGGCAACAAATTAAAAAGCGCCACAGGTAAAACAACCTTTGTTTTGCAGCGTTGTTGGGGCCCTATTCATTACGCTTAATCCTATGCATCCAAATATCATTTTCATCTGCAGTGCATTAAGTATAACAAATATTGTTTTGCTCCTTTCCGCTTTCCTCATCTTTTTTCTTTCATCTTTCCTGTATCATTTCATACCATATTCATGTTACATTTTTTTCCGCACTTACTTTTTTTTGCACATTACTTGTTCAGTATTAGTATAGTTGAATTTAATAAACATTTAAACACATGTTCATTTAAAATATTTAAATATACATGATATAAAGAAAGATGAATTTCTGGATAGCATGGGATTGAGTGTTGAGAGTAGGGTCTTGACAATGTTCTTTTTTGTCATGTTTTGTAGGTTTTTGTTGATTTAATTTTTAGGTTGCAGTTATTCCTTCAAATCAGTTGTGTGACGTTGAAACACAGGCATGGATGTGTTAGGTAAGTACAAATTTATTTGAGATATACTACTGCTAAGAGTAGGCCTTGACATTTTATAAGACTTATTAGAAGACAAACTATGTTAACAAGGTAGCCTCTGCTTGGAAAATCTGTGTTTTCCTATTATAACATATACATAGAATGTCAATTCTCAGTTTTCCTGCTTTACATTATGCTTGTAAAAAACGAGTAGATTTTAGTTTAGCTATGCTCATTGACTTCAACACATGCTATGAGATAAGTTCCGAGCCTAGAAATCAAGACAACCATGTGATATGTTCTGGTTCACCAAGCAAATTTCTGCTTCAAATTTTTTTGCACAAAAGAATATAAAATAAAAAATAAATCAGCTAAAGTAAAAGAGGCTTTTATAATTAGTTATACTGAGCATCCTTCTAAATTATATGCAAATGAGTTCATTTTGCTTCCCAAGGTCATTAATTAATATCAAGATTGATATTATCCTCAATGCTATGCAAGGCAGCGTCTTTATTAGAAAGGAATTCAGCATATTGAATGCAACCATGGCTTGAAAATTGCTTTGCGAGAATTTTTTTTCATAATAATTTTTCAGTCCAGTAGAAATGTTATCTTATTGACTAACATTTAATGTAATATAACAGTATACTGTATTTGTTCATTCAACATGAATAATTTCAGTAAAATTATTTATAGAAAATAGATAATATTTTAAAAGATATAAATGTTAATTATAGTTATGGTCGATATAAATGATAATACTATATATTGTCAATGTTTGATGTTATATATTTTTCAAGTAAGTTTTTTTTCAAATTGAACTAAAAAAAAATTTCATTTCATTGCATAAATAATTACTTTTTAATTTGAAATCAATTTACAAATTTTTATTAAAATCCTAGTGAATCAGATAATTTGTTTTGATTTGCATTTTGTCCAAAAGAAATTAAATTATTTGATTTATTTTTCTAATACAATTTTTAGTGAATGATTAAAATTTGATTTTTTAGAGTATTTTCAATAGTCATTATTATATAATCAATTAAATAATATATAAATAGATAAGATGAATGTTCAGCCTTTAAACCTAAGTACTGGATTAAATTTGAAAAATAATTCTATATCATGTTAAGTATGTAAGTATAAATTATATTATATTTTAATTTATATAAAAACAAAATATAATTGAATTGTACTAAAATATAATAACAATAATCAATATAGTAAAAAACAATTCAGTATAAAGAAAATGTTTATAGTTCTACCAAAAAAAATATTACAAATATACGTTAAAATGAATTATATGATACATGAAAGATAAAACAGATAGAAAAAATGTAAGTTACTTTAATTCAGTCTTAAAAAAAAAAATCTTTATATTGACCTGGTTAACAAACAAGTTGGAATTGGAAAGATTATATCCCATGTCAGAAATGATTAATTTAGATTTTTTTTCAATCATATTATTCCTTTAGCCTTTTAAGAAGCCATGCTCTTTGGATGAAATATTGAATGGTGACTCTAGAGAATTCCTACATCTTAGAGTCATCAATATATAATGACCAGGTAGCCATTCAGTAGACAGTCTGATTGAATAACGAACAAATAAAAATTAATAATAATAGTCTTAAACTAGAGCAGTCACTTCATACAGTGGTGGAGCCAGCGGGGTCGGGGATGGGCATTTGTTTTCCCC
>NW_022698455.1:1673303-1726797 GCF_011630105.1 Anneissia japonica
ATAATGTTTATTTTAACTACAAATCCCTAATATTGTGGTCTAAAAGCACATTTTGGACAATATTAAGCCATAAAAACTCTTCCATGAACCCTACAGTAGAGTTTTTATTATGGCTGTCAACCGTGGCTTCATCAGCTCCTTGGCTCCGACCCCTCTGTCGGACATGTCGGACCACTTGTCGGCAAATTTCTGGTACCATTGCTGACTCCATAGAGTGCATACTTCCGCCCTTTGCCTGAATACCAACAATAAGCAGGCCGTGCATGATGGGCGAAACTGCAGCATACCCTCAAGTAAATAATGGAATCGCCCGATGTATTCAGGTACATTATTTTTGTGAGTGCTGCCTGAATACGAGGAGTGATTCCATTATTTTTTATTATGCTTGATTGAGGGTAAATAATTGAATTTCCATGACCTTGTACTTGTTGTTGAGGATTGTTATGTTTTAAAAGTCTCATGAAATTCACAATAAATTAATTATTTATTAATTTTGCATGTTTATTTCAGGTGAGATTGGAAAGATGGCAGGAGGGGAAGAAGACGAAGATGAGGAAGATAAAGAAGCACAGTTGTTAGAGGAACGAAGACTACAAGAGGAGGAGAGGAAACAAAAACATATAAAAAAAGAAGCAGAGAGAGAAGAAGTACGACAAGAAATAAGAAATAAAGTAAGTATAAAAGTTACCTGTCAGAGCTCTGGTTTTTCCGGGGGGGGGGGGCAGTAGACACTTTGTTGTCAGTAGAAACTTTGTTGTCAGTAGACACTTTGTTGTCGACTTGCAATTGACCTTGCAAGAGTAAGTCCGGTAGAGTAAATCCTGTTGGGGAATGATGGGATGGGTCATGTGCTAAAGATAAAAATGAAAAGCAAGTCAACAAAATATGATGCCATGCTAGATAAGATCTGTCAGAACTGTAGTTATTACAGTAAGTTATCAATTGAATTGACAACACAGAAAGCTGAGTAGATTAAGACCTGTCCTAGAAAATTCACTAACAAGTCACAACAATCTGGTATATACTTGTACAGTTATTCTAGTGAATTGCCAAAGCATGGATAAGTTAAAAGTAGCCAAAAAATATGCCAAGCGGTAGACACATGCTCCCACTGGGAGCCCTATTTTTTGCTTTGAGAATCTTTTGGCATCCTGTGATACCTTCATCAATATTATAATAAAGTGACGGTTCATATATTTTTACTGATACTTGAGCTTGACAAGTTTACTGCTGCTTCAAAGCTGATGAAACATCCAAAAGCTTCTGAACAATAATTCAGAACTATTTCTCCTTGGAATTAGATTTTTTAGTTGTGTGAAAAAGTATATTATAGGATTTGAACCAAGGACCCTGTGATTGGAAGGCAAGCGCCCAGTATCCTAACAGGGTACAGCTCTACAATGCTTTAGATAGGAATTTTTCTTTATTCTGGATATCAATTTTAAACTGTTCTTCCTTATGGGTCCAGTCACAGATCCTATACAGGATCTGTGGTCCAGTTAATAGTTTAAAAAGATATTAAGAAATTATACAAAAACCTATGAAAATTGGTATACACTGGAAGCAAGAAGAAAAAGTTTTATATTAAATCAAATGTTTGAAGGAATGCAAAGTTAATGAACTGCGAGTATCTGGGGGAAGATTGTTCATATTTCGACTGAGCGGTATTTGAATGTTTTTTCCCCACATTCATTGTTCCCTTTTGGTAAAATAATGTATTTTTTCTATTTTGTGCACTTAATACAAAGCACTTTTCAAAATGCATGGTATTTATAATAAGGATGATTAAAAAAATTTCAAATCAAAGCTCTCTCAGTACTTGGATCAAGTTTCATGTGATGAAAATGATGAATGTCTGTCATTTGTGAATAATATGAGGCTTGTCATTCTAAAACCAGAATACTGTCACTAACTTTTAACCCGAGTAATTAGCATAAGATTGTGGCAGTATTGTATACTTTAGTACGTCAGAGAAGCCATAATACTCACAACTTTGACAATAGTAAGTCGATTCCAGTAAATTATGACCCATCATTTTTAAAGCTTACAATATGCAGAATAAGAATATTAAAAAGTCAATATTCATATTTAGGTCACTGATGTTGGTTTTAGGATGGCCAGCCTCAATATATGGCCATGATGATGTCATCATACCCAAATCTGACCAAAAAGAATCTGAGTAACAGAGTAATGCTTTGGATTTATGTCAATAAAATACATCTGTTTTATTATATCCGGCATGTTCATGGATTATTTTATTGCGACAGCCCTCCCGCTAAGTCTCTTCAACAGGCTGCTCTCTATTTTTTCAAGCCTTCTTATGCAGCAAAAGCACTCTTTTCAAACTAAAAAAAATCTATTAATTTTATGGTTTCATTGTTATAAAACTTTAAAATATCCTGGCAATTAATTGTATCCAAACTTTGATCTATGACCTCCACATCAGAAACAGAGCGCTGTAGCTCCTATAGTATACGCTCGTTTTGTGCATGTATGTAGATAATCTGGAAGAGAACAGTATGCACCTGCCAAGCACATCGCTTTTACTGTATTAGTACATTATAATGCAAACATGGGAATTGGAATGGCGTTTCTACGGTACTAGGTTGGACATTCTATTACAATTATTTAATCTTGCTCAATATGAAGATTCATTTTGATAATGAAAAGATATCTTGAAAACATATACTGTAGTTGTATCCTGAACATGATTGATTCATTTATATCTTGTCATGTGATGCAGTGTCGCCGTTAGATGTGGAATCATGGGGGAGCACCTTTAAGCCTCCAATCAGAAAATAGCAGATTCCGAGCCGGAGTTTGGCTTTTTTTGCCTGTAGGCATAGTATATTATCCTCAATTTTACCCTCCACCCAGGGTTTATAAGATGGGTTTGAAGTGATTGCAGTTACATCATTATGTCATATTCCCACAGGTGCTCATTAACCTAGGTTTTGTGACCCCATGGGCAAAGCAGTAATGCGAAGCACATAGCTTTGGCATTGCAACATATTATTACTAATCTGTAATGTATTTATTACGCACATGCATTTGGATATGCTCAATCTCTTACACTTGATAACAATGGAAATAATTTGTTTAAGTGCATACAACTATTTTACAGCTCACCTATTCAAAGAACATAGATTTAAACCTTGATTCGCTTTATAAATTACCGGATTGGATTGGAATCCACACTGAATGAAAAATAAATTAAAAAAATATCTTTTGGCGAATTAACTACACTACCGTGCCAATTAATAGCTGTTAATATTGTATAAATATACATAAGCCTTTAAATTAAAAACGGATGAGGTGGGCGTTATTAGCATCAGTAAGAAAAAAAAGTAAATCTTGGGCATTAAATGCCCACGTGCACTGCTGTCAAAATACTAACATCACTTCAATTCAAAGCTACGTGTCCTTGGGCAAGGCACTTTATATACATTTTTATTTCTCTCCACACAAGCGAATAAACGAGCACCTTGCAAAATATAATAAAATTGTACATTGTGTATGAATTTTACTGTTTCTATGGAGACATAAAATGTAATATTATACCTCGATTCTGTTTCCATTGACCAGGGATGTGAAGCAGTTTGAGATTTACTTATAAAGCGAGATTTTTTTTTTACTTGTTTTGCAAATCCGTGACCACGATAATGATGATATCTAATAAAAATAACATATTTTTGTGATGCACCTGCTGGCATGAAAAGAAGTTGAAATATTTAAAAAAAAATGTTTTTCTTTATCCTTTTTACACCTGGCGCTCCTATGAAATCTTCAGTTTCAGCGGGTCCACATATCTAATTCTCTGGCCAATAGACACAAAAGCTTTTTTTTAATAATGATTTTCGTGTTTGTTCATTTAATTTTTGTTGTTTTTTACATTTGTATTTGTTGTTTTTTACATCTTTAGATTACATATTTAGATTTACAAAAATATAAAATCACTTTTTATTTTAACAAAAATTATTGCTTCATGTAGATTTATGGTGGTATCAGTCACTGTCTATAAGCTTTCCTTCCCATTGAATGTTATTTTTAATATGATATTAATTATTTAGCATTTTAATTTCATTAGCAATTATTCCTATTCAGCCAGGGTCGTATAATTCTGAACTCAAACTGGTATTTTGAATATATGTTTGTATAAATGCATGATCTTTTTTTTTTTTTCATCAATCCATTTACGATGAGCAATTCACCATAATGTATTTCATGTCAAGTCATTAAAGACAAATTTGAGCTGGAGAAAAAGTTGGCAGAAGGCATAGTTAGCCAATGTTGCAGTAATGCTTGTTAAGTATTCAAATGGTCTTAATACAGTCGTTTGGGTCATAAGTACATGTCAAAATTCAACAGAAAATGTACTAAAAGTTTATCTTTAAATTTGTTTTTCTTTTAGTATGGTTTAAAGAAAAAAGAACAGTTTGTGATACCCGATGATCCCGGCCGATTGACGAGGAAGAAAAAAACCCCTGAAGAACTCGCAGCGGCCCAAAATGCCGACGATGATGAAGAAGGTAATGAAAATTTTATTTCTTTATAAAAATAAATTTAGGGTATAGTAGTTTTAGAGTATAGCTGCTGTAATCTTGATATTAAATTAAACTCTAGGTTAGGAGTATTTCGGTGTTAATCACACCAAGGATAACACACTAAGTCCGAAGACTTGTTTGCAGTGGGGTCCTTCTGGTGTACCCCACTCTTGCCTCCCCACCAGGAGACAATCCCCTACTCTTTTCCGAACAGTGTACTGCGTTCTTTAACATGCACATGGGCCATATTGCACGCAGGACCAACAGATTAAACGGCTCAACCGAAAGACTGTGCGCTATCGTAACTTGTTCAGCCCTCCAGCTGAAATACAAGGAGAGCAGCGATGAGAATTGAATCGGGGACCTAGAGATCACCCCAGTTTAGTGCACACACAGTGGCTACCACTAGTTTAAATAAGGTATTCATGAAGCAAAAACGAAGTTTAAATGCAGCAAAAAGCGATGCTTATAAAGCAAAAAAGGAATGTTAAAACAAAATGTGGTATTCATGAACCAAAAATAGTGCTCATAAAGTAGAAGAGGATGCTGAAACATTTTTTAAAATGTGTTCATAAAGTAAAATGTGGTATTTATGAACCAAAAAAAAAAATGCTCATGATGCAATATTGAATGTTAATTGCAAAAAGAATGATTATAATAAAGTAAAATTTTGTATTCATGAACCAAGAGTGCTCATAACGATAAATGAGTTACAGTCTTTACGAAGTAAAAAAAGCGCTTATGAAGTTAAAATTGTTGCTCATAAGGCAAAGAGAAATGCTCATGAAGCAAAATTAGCCATAATGAACTGACACCTTAAAACCAAGCTCTGGAGGGAAAAAAATTGTTGATGTTTACAACTGCTTTTTTTAAAGACACATAAAGGGTATTTGATGAAATCAAGGGAACGGTTAATGAGATACGGATTTTTAAAAATATTTAAAAACCAGGTCCCAGAAAAAGAAGTGTAACCACCGTTTTATCCACATGAATGTTCATATCAGTACTGTAAAACCTCGAATAGAAGTCCTGGACTTCTTCTTCTTCTTCTTTCCGAGATGGGCTTCTTTTCAAGGCTAATTCTGCAAACTAATGAAGAGGCTTCAATTGTATATGGGCTTATTCGACTTGTTCATTTCGTTGAGTATTATTTTCATTCGACTGGTTTGTAAAATAGACTTTGTCGACAACAAAAATTAACGTAACCAGAATGCGTTAATCAGCGTTAAGATATGCACGTGACCAAAAAAAATATGGCCAATTGGTCAGTTTAGCAACAACATTTGTGTTAATAAGATTAAATTTTAGAAAATAAAATTATAATATTTACCCACAATGAAGTCAAAAAATAATTGTAGGCTAACAAAATTAAAAAACTGGATGTAAAAATTTTTTATGAAAAACCCATACTGCCACAGTCCGAAGCAGCCTTGAAATACGCAGCGTGTATCGCGGTAACTATGAGCCATTTTGTCTTGTCGAGTTGTCTATTCGACTGGTCGTCTTCGTTAGGTAGGATTTTACCACTGCGCAGGTGGGCGTGGTTTAACGAAGAACGACCAGTCGAATACGGCCAATGCTTTTGCCTTCTGAAAAGTATAAAAAAAATTACTTCATTTACAAATTACAAAGGATTAATTAGTTTAATGAACAGACCCAGGAAACAGAGAACAATAATGAATGCTCACAGTAAAGAGGAGGATGAAGATGGCTGAATAGCTAATGATTCATCTGCATTAGTTTCTTTTTGTACCATACTTTTGGCTCAGAAATCTAATTATGAAGAGTAATTAACAACACAAAGCCTTGGTAATTCTTCAGAGAAATTGGCTGCAAATTCCCAAAGCTCAGTATTCAGAAGGCAGATTTAGTGTTAGCGTTCTCTAGTCTTTTGATTTATGCGTTGCTTACAGATGTAGTTTAGCATAGTCCATGTTTATCATTGTGTGGTAATCAGCAATATATTACAATCCTTTTTTTTCAGCTAGTCCGTTCAATATTCATGGTCGTTTTTTATTACTTTATCATAATTGTTATAGCTGTCGACATCATCATCTTCATCATCAGTATTATAATTATTTTCATCATTGGAATCATCATCATCATCATCATCAGTTGTTATTGTCATATTGTCGTCATCATCATTATCATCATCATCGTATTGTCATTGTCATATTGTAGTCATCGTCATCATTTCCATCATTAGCATCATCACGATTACTGTCATCATCATCATTTATTTATTTATTTATTTATTTATTCTGGTTTATTATTAAAACATTTTGATTTGGCAGCACAAACTGAATTGCATCAAAATTTACATCGGTAAAACAATACAATAGGAAACAGATACACAAAAATGATAATGGTCATCATCATCATCATTACCATCATCATCACAATTAGAATCACCATCATTTCTTCATTATTTTCATCATCGTAATCATAATTGTCTTTATCATAATCATCATTATCAACACCATCATTATCAAAATCTTCAGCATCATCATCATCATCAACATCATTCATCATCAATAAGATATTGTACACCAATTTTATTGTGATTATTATATAGTAGTTTTTTTCATGATGATATTACTGGCCAAATCTAATCAGATTAAATCTAACTACTGTATATGTTTTTCACTCTTGCAGGCATCATGGGCCAGATTCTGAGTTACGTCAATCCAATAGCGTCTCGGTTCGGCTTTTCCTTTGGTGGAGAAGAGGCAGAAGAAAAGAAGTAGGGTGAATTAGTTGTTAAGGGCAATACAATATGCTACTCACGAAAAAATATCATCCGAAAAACATTACATCTGCTGGAACATTGTGATTACTTGATGAGAAATTATTTTGATACCCTTCCTCACCGTCATTATTTTCATTAGAATCAACATCAATTTTTATCATCATCAACATAATTGTCATCAAAATTATCATATTTTTATTATCAGCACATTTATCATTATCATTGTAATCATCATCATTGTCATCTTCAAGATCATCATCTGCATTATGATCATTATCTTTGAGATCATATTATCTTCAAGGTTATCATCTTGATCATGATTATCTTTACTTACCACAATCATGATGGTAGTCATATATATTGATAATGATGTTGATCATCATAATCAACCATCATCCTTATTATCATCATCAGTATCAACATCATCATCATTATCATTGCAATCATGATTATTATCATCAAAATCATCATTATCATCACTTATCATCGTCATCATAATACTCATCATAATCATATCAATAATCACCATTCTGACTCCTCCCCGGCAACCCTACCCGCCCGAACCCATTTTTAAATTTTCAACCCTATTTTATAGGTTGAGTTTATAATTAATTTTATTATTATTATCATTATTGATATATTGATAATTAGAGTTATTGTAGTCGATAGTAAATACATGTTTGTATCCCACCAAACGTGCAATAGATAAAGATACGTACAATTCCTCATTTTTGTTGTTAACATTTCCAAGTGTGTCCCAGTTCTTATTGTGTTAAGGTGCTCTATAAAGTTGGAATCTGTTTATAGAAAATTGAATATTAAAACTAATATGTACAAATGAAAAGCTTTGAAAAAGTATTATAATTGGAAGTATTGGTAGTTGACTTTACTTGTCATATTCAAAAATGTTGGATGACCAAGTTGTGTAATTTATTACGATATCTGTCTGTTAGAAAAGTACTTGTGTATGATCTTACTTACTAAGTGTTCACATAAAAAGTATAAATTCATTTTCTGCGGTAAAGACTAAAATGAAGACTTTCCCTGATTTATGAGTACACTGTGTGGTTAATTAACTCCCTTTTGAAAGGAGATGAGTTGTATCATAGTTATTTATATCAGTTAGAAATCATATCTATTTAAAGGACCAAATTCTTTGCCACCTGGAAGGAGAATGTTGTGGCCATTTCATTTTGAGATCAAGCAAGTTGTATTGTTCTAAGATTATTGTTTAAGCAAAAGATTATAGAATTGCAAAAGGTTCGACTGGCTTGATTTTGTATCCACGTAATAGGGGGCGCCCTATTCGAATAGAGTTCACTCAAAACTCGTCTTTTAAGGACACATTATGTTTCAATGAAACCACGAGAGTCGGACCTCTTGCAGTTGTATTATCTTTCAGTGGCATATCGCTATCTATATCCAGGTATTTATTTATTTATTGTTCTATTATTGTGGTGTACAGTTTTCAATTCACACCAAAACTGTAATTAATATTCTTATCTGAAAACCATATCTTAAATTCCATTTTGATACCAGTTAAGAATTTATGTTTAAATTATGTTGACATTTGAAAGCAATGATTAAAATGTATTCTTTGTAGACTAAAATTGCAGATATTTTTAAAAGCTTTCTTGCATGTCATTCCTTCTTCTCATACAGGTAAAGTACTTAACTATATATACTTTACGTGGAAATTTCCTTGAAAAGCATGTGAAATCAAGTGTGGAAAAATGTTAATTAAAATCCAGTGTAGTCTGTAATGTATGTGTAATTGTAGACAAAAATAAAAACAAACAAAAACAGGAAACATGTTAACATACCATTGTTGTTCATTTATAAGTATAGTGTAACACTGCACCTTTTTCATTGCGTAATATGCTTCCGTCTTCCTTTTAAGTTACTTTCCACAATAGATAAGGTAAGATAGGGGAAGATTCATTGGGGGAGGGGGTGTGGGAGCCAGATCCCCAGAGAGAGAAGAAAAGGTGAAAGAAGGGAGAGAGAAAAGAAAATGGTATTTGAGAGTGCTGCATGATAGTTTTGCAAAAGCCACAATTTGTGTACCTCTATTGATTTTTAGTTTAAAAACGATGAAACCACCACCCCCAACTCAGATTTCTTTCTGGATCTGCCCCATGGGTAACACCCAATTGTTTTCCTGTGACTGCGGTATTCACATGTGTTCCACTGTTGATTTAGTTAGATTGACTGTTAGATTTAGTAATTTTTGATTATTATTATATTTTATGCAAGCTTACTTTGATGTTATCAACAATACTTTTTCAGGCAATATGAGCTAGCATCCGTTGTTTTTGGCATCGACGAAAGCTTGCAGTAATTTTGTTTCCATTTTTCTTGGATTTTTATCGATAAAACAGTTGTGCAATCGTAATAAGCAAACCAGATGAAACTACCGTATTTATTTGAATGAACGCTCCGCTTTGAACAAACGCCCCACCCCCCTTTGATTTAACGGCCCCCCTCTAGAGCATCATTTGGAATAAACACCTCCCTCATATAAATGCTGTGAGGCATTTATTTTTTCCTTGAATAAACGCCTCCCTAAATGACTGACAAATCTAATGGTAGCAACATCATTCTCAACACATTCTATGCTCTACTCCAGTGAATTACATTTTTTCTAATGTAGTTGGGATCACTGTGCTAGGTCTTTATGTTCACGTAAAAACACATTTTGATGCTAATTATGTGTTGTAGTTCCACATCACAGTGGGCATTTTTTTATTATATTTTACGTTAAAAAAAATTGCTTCCCTCGAATAAAGCCCCTCAAAAATGTTTCTGAACAATGAACGCCCCGGGGCATTTAAATATCAAGTATCAAGAAAACTTTATTGTCATCAATCAGACAAGTGAACAATGAGTACCACAGTCGTGTCGTCACAACGCCAGGTAGCGCCCTCTGTTACCAACCAGACGTTGGTTACCGTTCATTACGCCTGAATGACTTCATAGGCTTTCTAGAATAGGCATTTTAAAATCTAATATTTTACCATCAAAATGTACTAAAAACACAAAAGCTCGCATTACATTAGTTATCAACACACATTTAATTATCAATTAAAATTTACAAAGAAAATCTAAGATACAACATCTTAATAATTACGTTAGAGAGGTGTTAGAAATTGAGATCAGTGGTTTGTCAGTGGGGAAAATGGCGTCCGGTTGGACGCATTTTGCAACAAAAGCAACGGAATAGTATCGCGTGGTATCGTAACATGTAGTACTCTATACTGTAGACAAACATTATATGAATAAACAAAAATTTGATGATTTTATTTTGAAATTCATTGAAATCTGAGATCTGGTCAATAGACAAAAATTATAAATGTTTCCATATTATATTTCTCTGCAATCTGGAGATTGTTAGCCGTCCTTTGACGGGGAATCGATAAGCCGAAACTTGAAATTCTGTTTTCCCGTTTTTCGGCATGACTAAAATTTCAGTGTTTCTACACACGACCTGTTTCTATTCCTTGAATGTGAATTAAGTATGTAACGGAGAGATATGGTTGATATAATATGGCCAGTAAAATTGCAGAGCTAGCGAATATGATCCAAAATCCAATTATAACTCAAGATATGGAATCAATAAAGGTTTCATGTTTATTATCATTATTTTGGGTTATTATGACAAGAGTTAGTGTTAGCTTCACGGGGAGAGAGCTATTAAGAAATAAACTGCTTTTTAGTTCAATCATGATCAAAGCCAGGGAGCATAGAGCTTGTTGTCTGTTGGATTTGGAGTCTGATATAAAAATTGTTTTTTTTTTTGTACTGTACCAACTTTCCAGTATCATGTTATGCTTCTTAAAACTCAACATTTTCCATCTCATGCTTTTAAGCGCTGTGAGACCCCTGCGAAACTCCTGTAAAAAGCGCTATATAACTGCTCCTATATTATTATTTTATTATTACAGCGCTTAGATTTTGGGTGCTAACAATGTTGATAATATCGAGGATTACCCTATGACGGTGATGAAGATGTTTGTGATAATATAATAGATGATAGTAATGATTATGGTGATGGTATTGGTGATGATTATAATAATTTATGAAAATAATAATTTGGAAGTGATCAAAATGTCTATTATACTGATGATACTGACAATAGGTTTATTATATTTTTTCTATTATTATTATATATTATATGATATGACATGATGGTGGTGAAGTTGATGATCATAATATTAAAGATGACACAGATGATGATAACCAAGATTCTGATAATAATAGAGATGGTGTAGGAAAACTATGATCATCATCATCAATATTGCCCTCATGAATATTATCATCTTTATTACATCATCAATATCACATCATTTTTATCACCACAATCAGTCTCATCATCCATCAACTTCATCACCATCATTAATCATAATCATTCATTGTCATTAGAAAGTTCCCCAAAGATTTAATTCCTCATTTATAAATGCAGTTTAAGTTGTTGAAAGCTGCTATGTAGAATCTTGGAGGAAAATATACTGTACTGGAGTACTCCGATAAATACATTTGCACAGAAGATTGTGATAAGTTTCTCAAGTTTATTGATTTAATGGTGGACTCTTCACCTCAACACATTACCATACACTTAACATCAATCAAAGCAGTTGCATTATTTGTTGCATTGATATACATTGCATTGCTTTGGCTTAAAAAAATAAAGCAGAAGAAATGGGAATAAAAAATATGTAATATATAAAGGGCAAGTTTGACTTAAATTGTATAACATAGTAGTAAACAAACTAATACTAAATATTTTAATATTACTTAAAAGTACTTTAAACTTAAAAGTATACAGTACATTAAAATTAAATAGAAAAATAGTATATGTTTTATATGTTCATGCCAAAAAAAATATCCAAATTATTTGATATTTCTAACATAACACAGCTACAGTATTCATATAAGGAGTATTGTCAACTACCTACCCTCAATACCCCAGGAAAGAGTTAAAATGGTAGATCCTGGCAAAAGATCCTAATACTAAAAAAAAAATAAATAAATAAATCCTGCAAGTGATTCGGGTATTTACAGTATGAATTACTACACTGTTTACATTCGCCAATAATATGTTATTTTCATTTTCTCCATCTGGATGTTTTTGGCAAAACCATTTGCTAAACACGAAAAAAAAAATTTTATTTTTATTTTTTTTCCACCCTCCTCTGAAAAAATGTCTAAAATACTTGTAAAATGCATGAAAACGGCACTTTCCATGATTAAATGTTAGCCCATTGGTTACCACTTTAGCTTGAATGGTTAGCCACGCACTCATTCTAAAATTATAGTAAAAAACTGAAACCTGACCGACCCTGATTTCCAACTGTCAATCTGCTTGGGTAACACAATTTTTTTGCAATTATATTGCTAACATAACACAGGATACATAACAGAAAACATTAACAATATATTAAGGGTGAATGAGCTGCAGGCTGGAATCTATTCTAGAATAATACTAAACATACTATTTTTCTCTTTAATTCCTCAAATGGCAACGATCAGCTGAGCTGGGATTTAATTTGGGAGGGAAATACATGCCTTTACGAGGCGACCAATGCACAAGCCACCTTGCTCGTACCCCTTAATGAGATTAAAATTGTTGCTCGCGGCATGAATATCGCCAAAAATCTCATACACGTCTTCGTACAAGATCATAAGGAACTCCAGAATATCAATGATAAAGTTCTCGCAGTTCTGTTCCGTGCATTTGACAAGGTCGTTTATGAATTTCTCGAGAGCCTTTGCGATAGCCGTCTCTTCGCACACCATCAATGTTTTCCTGACATCATCTAATGCTACACCCAGCAACTGCAGACCCTTGAAAATCTACAAATCGAGAATATCTACCATCATTAATTATGTCCCAGCAGATGAAAACCAATCAATCTTAATTACAACATGACACATTATAACGTTAATGTTTGTAAGGTAAATACATTAGGCAAACAAATGAAGGGGATTGCTATTGACGACTGAAAAAATGAATGAGCGAATGAATGAAAGTAGTGTTTACACAGAGTTTATAAACGTCTCTGATGACGTCAAATATATGGATTGATTAGTCCAAGACAGTGAGTGCCTGACTTATGTCTTTTATAAGCCATAGACGAGACTTTTTTTATACCTTGTTTCACAGACTTATTTCTTTACAGATCGTCAGAGGGTGGGAAAAAAATAAAAATAAAAATTTGTTTTCTTTTTAACCAAATATTTTTGCTAAAAACATCCAGATGGAGTAGAAAATGAAAATAAAATGTTATTGTTGAATGTAAACAGTGTAGTCATGGGATGGTTAAATGCTTTGAATTTATATACTTAGGAAGAAATATACATATCTTATTTTTGGAGATTTCAAGGCAGCGACGGACGTAATAAAAATAAAGAAAAACTTTATAAAATTTTTTGTGGTGACGGGTGTGCTAATTGGCCAAAAATTCAATTTCAATTTTATTCAAAATCATCATTATTGGCGGGCAGTGGGTTTCGCTAAACAAAGTATAAAAAAGTCTCGCCTCAGGAGAAGGATTGGCTTTCATTCATGAGAAAACATCCTGGTTTTACGAGAAGATTTGAACCCAGGACCCTTGGCTTGGAAGGCAAGCATCTTACTATCAAGCCATTTCAATCCAATTTTTATGGATTAGTTTGACAATATACATCAGCTAATTTACCCAGTAAAAAATATTCATGTGTTTATACCCACCTCTCGATCCTCAAATGCCTCGAAGCTTTCCTCAAATTTTGCTACTGTTGCATTGCCTTCTTCAACGCACTTGTCGAAATTGACGTTCTTACTACCAAGCCCATAGAACAGACCTCTGTACAACTGCACCCAGGCTTCTTCATGACTCATGTTGAAATATGACACCTCTGCAATTTACAATACACTTGTATTTAACAACACCTGCAACTAAAGCCTGCACTGCACAGGTACCTGCCTAGCAAGAACCCATCATTGCTCTGAATCAGACAGACAAACATACAGAGTTTTAGTTTTTCACAATCTAAACTATGTAAGTGCATTTTCATAGGCCGATCCCTCATGCTTAAAACCTACTGCTAAGGACTTCTGCCAAATCCAAAATCTCTTTTTCGGACCACAGCCCATTGGACCAACAACGGACCCCGGTTTGTTGGGCTCCAATCCCGGTAAACCCGCAGACCTACCCATCAAAACCTAGACCCACCACTGATTCAGAGCTCTAGATATTTACATTTTCAAAAGCATAGATTAATATATGCAGGCTTATAATTAATTCATCCAACCTGCAAGATGGTCACTCTACCAATTCAAAGAAATTTAGTCATCTGTAGTAAAATAATATCTACTGTATATAAAATCTGTGATCATTTACACATAGTAATAAAACACACACTTGGTTTTTATTACAAAATTCTAGCCAAACTGTCTTGATCTTATTCAGTCTACATCAATAACAGCCCATCACCATTGAACTTAGTATTCATTACAACCAAGATAGCAGTTCAATCTAGTAAACTGTCTCATTAATATTTTGTTCAGAAGCATGAAGTGAAATTCGAGACATTGTATTATCATTACTTAATTAAGGAAAATGTGGAGAAGGTCTATCTAATAATGATAAGTACCACCTCCACCGAATATGAAATCGAAGGCAAAATGCTGCAAATTGCATTTTGGTCTTGGAGAAGACAGTAAATGAATAGAACGTCGTTGATGAAATTAATTAACAAATTTCAAAGATGTTCGTTCATGCATACATAATGACTAACAAAGCAATGACCCATCCATATTAATTAGATCTTGAATGGGGATGATGAATAATATTTCATTGCTGTACCAATAGATACTGGCTTTTGCATAGTGTATATATTACAATATTACAATCCTTATTTTTTACAATACACAGTATACTGTAGCATATCGAATAAATCAATTCTAAGGAGATGGAAGTCATTTTGCGCTTGACCGCATTTCATTTTTCTTCTAATTTAATGCATTTGTATTTTTATAGTAATGCATCTTGGCCACTAGAGAAAAGAGAAGGACAAGCAATTACAGCCTAACAGGTGTTTATTGACATGGGTGTCGACCGTTGGGGATCAGGTTTATTAAAAGAAGGAAACACAATGAGCACAACTGACAAATCATGAGACTAGTAAATGATAAGCTGCTCTTTGACGTTGCAATTTACACAACGCAATTGTTGGAATCAACTACCATGGTTTAGTTGCTAAGTAACATGTTTTATTCCAAAATGTACATAATTCAATGCTTTAATAGTTTTAGCATCAGGGAAATAAATTTTACTTGTATCTTATATTATGCAAGTCATAACATTAGCAAAAATCAGTTTCTTAACACCAAATCAGTTGAAATACCGGTTCATTCGCTCATATCATCTAGGCTTGGCTTTTGCAATTCCCTGTTTGTTAGCATTCCACAGGAATTTCTCGAGTGTTTTCAACGCATCCAGAACACCGCTGCCAGTATATGTACCGGTGATCAAAAGTATGATCGTGTCACCCCTTTATTGCGTGAACTTCATTGACTGCCAATCAGGCAATGTGTTATATTTAAAATACCTGTTCTGACTTTTAAAGTTCTCCATCTAAATGAACCATAATATTTGCGTTCACTGTTTTCCCGATGTACACCATCTCGCCGTCTCCGATCATCCTTTCAAAACTTTCTTTCTGTCACCAAATACCATACCAAAACCTACGGTCAATGTTCTTTCACTTATACTTCTGCCTTTTTTTGGAAACAGCTTCCAAATAACGCAAGTT
Source organism: Anneissia japonica (assembly GCF_011630105.1). Lineage (NCBI taxonomy): Eukaryota > Metazoa > Echinodermata > Crinoidea > Comatulida > Comatulidae > Anneissia > Anneissia japonica. The sequence continues at coordinate 1,689,393 of NW_022698455.1, forward strand.
CTTCTAACTCTCTTTGCAACTTTAATTCACAACTTAAGACCTATTTGTTTTCCGGTTGCTATTCACATGCATTGCGCCTTTGAGCTCGTTTAGAATTGGTGCCATATAAAGTTGAGATATTATTATAATTTATTATTATTTTACAATGTGACAATGAAAGAATCTTGTATCAGGTGTGGCATCAGACATTTCTCAAAAAATGGTTCACCATTGCCAGACAGATGACCACACCCACCATGGCTGGGACATTTTAGTTTATGACACATCTAGATGTCCAAAATTGGCACTCTCTTGATGCCCTGTCCAGCCTATCAAATTTTATTTGACAAAAAAATGTCACATGCCTAAATATGGTCATGATAACATCATATGACTATATTTAGGCACATCATGACTATATATGGGCATACAACAGTTTTTTTGTCAAAGAAAATTTGATAGTGTAAACAGAGCTTCAGCCTCAGGCAAGGTATCTTTAGCTTAGAAATTCATTCTAATTACTGTAATTTTAAGCCACTCCACGATGGCTGGACCAATTGTCCCCAACAGCTTGTGCTGCCCTTGTCTGGTATCTCGACATTACCATTGATGTGGAAATTACACTTGCATGTTCTCATACCATATGGACGTGGAAACTACACATATGTGCCTACACCATTTTCATTAATGTGTAGATTTTACTTAATTGTGCTCATAACCCTTGTATTAAAGTGAAAATTCCACTACTTATGCTCATAACACTTGTATTGATGTGCAAATATCACTGACATGTGCCCATAAAATGGCGTGGATATGAATTTGTTGTACTTACTTGTGCTCATAACATTCAGATACTGACGATTCACCAAGTACCTGATATCATAATACCCATCCGGCAGGAAAGAAGTCATGGAAACATTCCCAACAGGAATTCGGTCTGTAATTGGATTCAATCCACCCTGAATGTACCTGGTGACAGAAGTAAAAGAATTATTATTAATATTATAATACAAATTTTGAAATTTAAACAACATTGTTTGCCAGGTTTGAAAGATCAATAGCAAGCTACTAGGATACTGGTAATAGTGAGGGTGACTCAAGCTTGGTTTCCATACAATCACTATACACTATCGACGACAGCTTTCGGTGATGCTGATTGGTCAGTTGAATCGGGGAGCCTTCCTGATTGCGTCGGGGACTGTACAACGATTGCACTGAAAGCACTGTAGCAACAGTGTAGCGATTTTAAGAAAACCAGGCTTCACTGGGTAATTATTTGGTAGAAAATATATCTGGAATGCAGATGTGACTTGGTGGTTAAGGTGCCCAATTTCCTTTCCTAATGTCCTAGGTTCAAATCTTATAAAATGCCAAAAATCATTTTAACAATTTCTCATCATCACAATAGATTGGGTCAATATATGGAACAACCTACCTATAATCAACATATTGGCCATCTGTACTGCCTGCTGGGTAGACTCCAATCCAGTCTTTATTTGTAGCCTCATCAGTTGGCACACTCCATGCTACATTCAATGGTGTTCCAAATGCAACGTCAGATGGCTGGGCAGCGATCTTTCTGGATTGTGTCACAACGGCAATCTAAAAGATATTCACAATTAAAATTTTAATTAATATTTTATAAAATAGTCAATAGATCAGAAAAATTTCATCTTTTTCATTCTATTTAATGTATATTAAGAAGCAGTTGGCACATCAAGGTTGGGGGTTCGAAACTCTTGCTGTGCAAATCGCTTGTGTCCTTGGGCAAGGCACTTTATCTACGGTTGCCTCTCTCCACCCAGTAGTACAAGTGGTTACCTGGTAGGTTCCAATACAAATGCATTGTTTACTTGCTGCAACATAATGGAATAATAATATAATTTAATTTAATAATTTAATTTGGTGTTGAGTATGTGTTCCATATATGATCCAATGACCGGGGTAGTAATGTGAAGTGCTTTAGGCTTTGTGCATGAAGCACTATATAAGAACGACATATTACTATTATTATTATTATTATATAATTTATACACAAAACCACAATCGATGCCAAATATTCATTAAGCATTACCTTGTCATTATCAATGAAGCCAAAAGCTTGCCACCATCCTTGCTTGTCGTTGTTGACAAATGGAACTGACGTCAGACTGACCGCTACTGGTGAAGTTTGAATTTGCTCCCAATCGCTCCATGAATCACCTCGTTGCAACTGCCAAACGTGCCACAAACTTTCAAAGGAAATGATTCACATCAATTCAAATCAAGGATAAATCATATTTGTGCTTCATAATCTTTTTTATAAAACCATTTTTGATGACACTGTCACCTTATGCTAGAATATAATAATTAGGGCCCTCAAACATAAATAACATATGACGCTCTATGAGGGAATGTAGACATTTTAAGTGGTGAGAAAAATATTGTGGTGTCACAGGATTTGAAAAGCAAGAATCATAAACCACCAAGCCATACCTCCACTATTGGCTATTTATTATTGACCTATGTAATTACATTGGGTATTCAAACCAACTTCAGTGCAACAAATAGTATGAAACAATAAAAGGTTAACTGTTAACCTATAAATTTCATTAAATGCAGGATCTGGAGGAAAAAATTATTTTGAATAAGATGATCTTTCTAAGACACAAAAAAATGAGGTTTGACAAAAAACTGGGAACTGTCAATGAGATACACATATTTGAATATTTAAAAACTCACATCACGAACTAACACAATCAAAGTAGATTGTGTTAGTTCGTGAAATCAAGAAAGCGAGTCAAAATACGCGCTGTTGTTGTTAAGGACTTTTTGTGTGGTAAAGAATACAAAATTGCTTGACAACCAATATGCGCTCGTTTAGACGCGCTACTGTGATTTCATAAACTAACACAATCTACTTTGATTGTGTTAGTTTGTGATGTGAGCAACGATTTAAAAACTGGGGGAAAAGGTGGAAAAAAGTGTGGTTATGCCCCTTTTACCCCCAGTTTTTAAATATCAAAATATCTGTATCTGTATCTCATTAACTGTTGCTAAGTTTTTAGGCAAAAAAATTTGATAATGTGGACAGAGCAGAAAAATTAGCCTGGACTATCGGCTGGGAGAAAGATCAGTAGCTTTTACTTACAGTTAAGAAAAATGAGGTAGAGGGATCTACTGTACATTGAGAAATTTGTAACTTTGAGTAAAAGCAATGACAAAGATTGAAATGACAATTTATATCAGGAGGGAATAATACCCAACATAAGCAGATTTAGCCAATGTAAATATTATGACACCTAACAAAAGACAATGAAACACAAGGAAAGAGAATAAACAAATCAAGACAATGAAAAATTCCCAATGGCGACAGTTTTCCACGTGGCAATGTACCCATCACTAGAAACATGATTAACAAACCTGACCAACCAGAAAAAAAGGTTTCAACTAATTTGACACATGTCATTGTCAATAGATCAGACGATATTAATTAGTTCCTCAGCTATCAATTGTTTACTTTGAATTTTTCTTATATTGTAAAGTAACTTTAAACATCTGCCAATTTCACAGGATGCCAAATTGTACTGCATTGTGTAGTAATATACAATTACAATATGGTTTGAGATGAAGTAATTCATTTCCAAATATGTAGCACCATGGAAGTGGAAGTCACTACTTTACCAAAATAAAACCATGTTGTATTTGTTCTACTACACCTTATAAATATTAAGCAGCAAACCATCCATCTACATTAGCCATTTTGATCTGTGAGGGTAAAATTACACAAATACAAATGGTTCATGTAGCCAGAGGTGTGGCAGTCAATTTTGGGTACTGTTGTAAATTTGGCACATACAGGAAATAACACACCTTGTACTGAGTAAAATTGACCAATGAAATTTTGTTATCACCTAATTAATATTTATGAAGTATAGTTTAATACTGTACATATATCCCATCATAGATTCAAATTCTGTACTGTGTGTTCTATGTGTTTATATTTGGTCTTCTTAATATTATTACCTTCCAGAAGAATCGATTGTGAATATTTCCACACCGTAGTGAATGTTATGTCCGGTAGTCAGCGGATTACTCACGCCACTGACTGGAACCTTGCCATTCATACTATGCCACACTCCCCATGTGCAATAGCCCCAGGGGTTGTCGACGTGGTCGCAGGTGGTTTGGAAGATGTGGTGTATACGGCCATCTTGGCCTTTGCCGTACACTTCTATGACCCCATTAGCCCAATCGTGTGACATGACAGCAGCAACAGGCTTTGACATGGACATCTTTGGTGGGTCAATACCTACAAGATAAATAGGATCATAGGTCAAAATATTTTTTTCCAATTAAAGTGGTAGTCCAGCATGTTTATACAATACTAATTTGAGATTGATTTGTTTTATGACTGATCAAAATGAAGAGAAATTGAGCTCTCTATGTGATTTACTGAGATGAATTTCAGCCACATTCATCCTTATGCTACTAAAAAAATGCAAAAATCCTGACATCTCTATTTATATGATCTTTGCTGAGATGTATCTTGTGGCCTACATTCATCCTTATGATACAAATATTCTAAGCTGCTCTATGATTTGTTGTGTTGCACTTTGCAGTGCATAACCTGACATTTTTACTATAAAATAATGTCACTATAAGAAACATGTGAGACTACTGCTTACTGCTTAAAATATTTTAGAATATCACGATCTACCAAGATGTCCTTTTTCATCTTATCTTTGTTAAATTTGTCTTTTTATGTTTCCCTGAGCATGGGATTCCTTTTCTGATCAGCTTACAATACAAACAAAAAATTAAAGTAAGATTGATATGAAAAAAATGGTAAGAAAGTTACTGTTCTTTCTTGATGACGACATACTCATCGTTCTCCATGACGCCCATTCATCTACTTTTTTCTGCCAAGTTCGGTACAGGTAGCCGTCCTGCATAACGGCAAATGCTTCAAAATAGTTGCTAAATGGGTTGTAAATAACTTCTGCAGCAGTAGCCAAGTTTGATTTGTTGCCACCAATTAATTGCCAAGCGCATGGTTTGCTTGAAATTTTACACACGAATAAACTTGAGTTACTTGTTAGCGATCGAGCAAAAACATGAATTTCAGTGTTTCGGGCTAGAGAGAAAAGGGAATCAATTTCTTTCACTGAAACTGTTGATTTGTAATCTACCGGTAGTTTATTGCTGCTAATTTCTGACCATTTACTAAATTTTGATGGGTCAGATTTATCCTGTAGGATAGAGTAAACCTGGCCATTAGAAACTTGAACAAAAACTTCAGTCTGGTTGTTTACATCGTGTACAGCCACTGGGTTTGAGACAATCGTTTTGGCTACAGTCGGAGAACCCAAATCAGCCCACGGCCCAAACTCATTCGCTCCCGTAGGTCGAGTACTCACTTGGAGCTTTGAATCGACCAGACCGAACGCTTGCTCTAACTGAACTTTTGCAACCCTATTTTCGATAACGAACAATTTACGGTTAGTGACCACACTGTCTACTGCATGAGCAATAAGGAAGAAGATTGCTAAACGTTGTAACATATTTGCTATTCTTCCAAAAACAAGTTACAAGACTGTCATTAGATTTAAGCTAGCCCAGGCGTAACAGAACATAAACTTTTCTGCACCCTCTCGCTGAAGTAAACAATACCGATCACATGGTTTGACCGATAATAAATAGTTCTCACGTGACAATAGACTGCCACAAGTCTCTTATTTTTTATTATGTTTCTCATTCTGGACAGCGCCACCAACGAGAATGTTTATAAGATCTTTGATTTAGAGACGAAATAATCCGAAAAAAAAAAAGAAATCGAGTATAAGACGCCAATTAAATTAGGTATGGAATGCACTAAGTGCAATAAAGAGTGAGTAACCCAAATTTAGGGCCTGGAACCCAGGCTAACGTGACAATTTTATGGGAACTCTAAACTCTGTGAACTTTGGCCTGTGCCGGAAATTATTTTGTTGCCTATATACACTATTTATGTTTTAAAAATGCAGCTGCACTTTAACATTATAACCACGAATTACATTTTTAGTTAGCGTGATTATTTTAAATGTATAAGTATAATTAATATCGTTTTTTAGCACGATATGGCATAAGATATACAAATTTGCGATCACAATTAAAAACCGGTCGTCGTTTTAATAGTCATAAGTGACTGCCAACGGAACAGACACACAACACACGAGCATCGGCTTTGCGAAGACCACATTTGGTTGTGAAATCTCAGAGCGTAGGATGTTATGTATACAAGGGCGGATTTGGAAGGAAAAAAAGAGGGAAAAAAAAGAAAGAAAAAGAAAAAAATGATAGCCCAGAACGCCTCAAATTTTATTTTCGGGCGTCTAGAATACAAGAATTTCGCATGTCCCGGACCCCCCAGAACCTGTCTCTTATACACATCTAGATGTGTATAAGAGACAGTTTCTGATCAGCTTACAATACAAACAAAAAATTAAAGTAAGATTGATATGAAAAAAATGGTAAGAAAGTTACTGTTCTTTCTTGATGACGACATACTCATCGTTCTCCATGACGCCCATTCATCTACTTTTTTCTGCCTTCGAATGTATTTTTGTACTGCATGTGCGCCAGGAGAGCCCCGTGACAGCAATGTCGCGTTGCCTTTGGGAAATCCGGCCAATCGGCCATACTTTTTTGCTCTTTTACAATAAACCAAAACGGCAATGACCAAAACGGCAATAACCAAAACGGCAACAGAGCAGAACGGCAATGACAATTATCAAAACAACAATATAAAAAGAGTAAGCGCCGCCAGGCGCGGGACTAATTGTTTAGATTTTGTATGTTTTAAAGTTTTATTTATTTGGATGTTTACTGCTTTTATATTGTGTTTGCCCTAATTCTTTTATTATTGAATGTGTATGGCCTATGTTGTTGTTATATTGTTAGGCCTAGTATTATTATTATTATTATTATTATTATTATTATTATTATTATTATTATTATTATTATTATTATTATTATTATTATTTTGCGTTTTTTACTTTTATGACATCAATTGTTTTAGTCTCATTTTGCCTGTATTTTAAAGTTTTATTTATTGTAATGTTTACTGCTTTTATATTTTATATTGTGTTTCCCCCCATATTTTTATTATTGAATTTGTATGTTGTTATATTGATATTAGGCTTGTTATTAATATGCCTGTTATTATTATTATTATTATTATTATTATTATTATTATTGTTATTATTAATGTTTTTCAAAATTGTTGTAGCCTCATTTTGTGTGTATTTTAAAATGTTATTTATTTATTTGGTCTATTGCCGTTTTGACTTATTGCGGCGTTATATTGCCGTTCTGGTCAAAAAGTGTTGCCGTTTTGGTCATTGCCGTTTTGACTAGAAACAGAAACAAATGATAAAGGATATTAATAACTGGCCTAATAATATATTACGGTACTGGTTAAAATATAAATATTTAAGATTTTTTTTTAAATCACAGAAATCGCAAGTTTTATATTCAGTACATTATCGACTGTCATTAAAATATGGATCTTTTCAAAATTTTAGGTGCGAATGCAACAATAGCACCACCCCACCCACTGGATATATGGGTCTGGCCAAAACTGTGGATTTTACTTGCCGATTAATACAGTACCGTATCATACATTTATTAATTGGATATCTTCTCAATTTTCAAGTATTGTTTTTATAACTTATTAGACACTTCCAACGCTGTTTGAAATTAATATACCATTCCTGTCGTTGCTCTTATTCCAATGCCGTATTCATTTGCAGTTTCTCAGTAATTGGTGGTCATTTTTGACTTATAAAATGTATCGCCGTGGATATTAGCTTTTTAGTCTATTGTATTAAAGTTTAAGGCTAGGTCTAACTCTTACGATACCCACTCCAAAAAAGACCTATTTTGTCCATAACATTCGTTAAAATAATAAACTAATAATTAATTAAAAAGTAATAAAATAGTTTAAATAATAGGTTTTTGTGTGATTTTGAAATAACAAAACATAACAAAAGTAGGCCTATATGTGCCTTCCATTAGGCTATAAGGATCAACGCACACATCCCAACTTAATATTTTTCACTATTTTATCTCTCACCCTCTCTCGGGAACGGAACGGTGTGAACGTCTGGATCCGCCCGCCTGCCACATTTTCTCGCTCCCGAGCCCCATGACTCGTCGTTATGCTACTGTCAGGTGGTAAAGGGCCAGATGGCAACGAAGCGGAACACTGACTTCGTTTTTAAAAACAGAACACTATATTTAGGCCTATCTCGAATTCTATCAGACATAACTTCCGGAACAATCGACCATATTGAATTCGTTACTAAAGACTTCATAATATTTATTTAAGGACGCCTTATGGAAGTGGTTCCTGTAATTGTAAACACCAGACAGTTTTTTTCTTCTTTCAATTTTCACGATGGCAACAATTGATTTGTCGGTACAGCAAAACGTTTCTGTAGGGTTATTTATTTATGTGATCGCCACATACTTGCCTGTTATGTTGATGACGATAATAGGAAACTTCATTGTTATACTCAGTGTGTATCGGAAACGTCAAAAAACTCCGGGCATGATCTTCATCTCATCCTTAGCAATCGTTGATTTCTTAACTGGTTTGGTTGGAGTTCCTCTCTCTATGGTTGCAGGCCTTGTTCGTAGACAGTTCCTTTATAGGAATAACTGTGCGATATGGTATTATATGCCCGCCACAATATTTATTTATATCTCCGTGGTGAATCTGCTCGCGATAACTATTGAGCGATTTCTTGCGATTAAATATCCTCTTCGATACCATGTATGGATGTCAGTTGAAAAGGCAATTAAAATTTCAATATGTGTTGATTTGTTTGGGGTTGTTTTAGCAGGAAGTCCATTTGCAATAGGTGCTGTTGCAAGCCTTTTCGTGCCCCCACCTAATGTGACGTATGAATATGATTGCGGGAGCTCTGCCACTTATGAAATGTACGGAACACCTGTGGCGTATTTCGTCCAAGGACCGCTTGCCGGCCTTTCAATTCCTATCATGTTCATACTGTACGCGCATATTTTCTTTGCGTTAAAAAAAGCAAATAAGACTGCCTCACGCCACGAGAAGAAGGTTAGTAAACGAGAGATGAAACTGGCCAAGACAACAGCCATAGTACTTTTGGTTTACACTCTGTGTATTGCACCAAGTGCCCTTAAAATCATTATTCGCAATCTCATTGATAATGGTTCTACCTGGCTGGTGTGGTACTTGTGGTTAGCAGATTTTCTCGTCGTTGCTAACTCGATGATGAATCCGTTAATTTATGCAGGAAGAAGTCAAGTAAGAAGAAAAGAATTAAAAGAAACATTTTACTTCATAATCTGCAAGGTTTCATCTGGATCAGAAATAAAAGCGAAATATGACTCAGAGGCGTCCTGAAGATGTGTCAGCATCGTCAGAATCTAACTTTTCAACTTGCTTCACACTAGTGCGTCGTCGGCAAGCACTGACGAGAGTGTTGTGCAAATTTTAGTGAAGAATTAGATAACGTCACGCACTTATAGAAGAATTAAGTTGTTCTGCCAAGTAAAATGGCCGAAACTCAGCATAGTTAATAGCATGATTCTTAGTACGTCATCGGCAAGCCTTGGTAAATATTCAGTGATGTTGTATTAAAAGGAACACGAAAAGGCGTAGTATTTTGTGATAGACAAGCAAATTGGCCGAAAACCATCATTCTTGGCAGATTGTTCGTGACAAAAAATTTTGTCACTTTTAAGGATTCACTCCAGTAACCTGGTTGGAAGGCAAGCATATTAATCACACATCTACAGCTCCACTAATGAAAATGGTGGTATACCTATGTTGTTGAATTACCTTGCGCGTACCAAGAATGTTTAAAAATGCTGGCAACTTTTTTTTTTAGTAGCAACAACATTTTGGTGACACGGTGACCCAATGCATCAGGTATCAATAGCTCCAAGCTGAAATCGATGGGACGCTTTGCTGTTTATTTAATTTTTTTTCTTGCCCTGTTTTTCTCGTTTTCCTGCTTGACATTTTTTATGATTCCTTACTTATGTATTTTCTACCATTAAAATGACAGCCCCGAAACCTAGATAGAGAAATACCAGGATGATGTTCGGCGGGAGTTTATTACCCGGACCGTAGTAGGCCTATTTAAGAGTTTATAAATAAGTCCATTTTTATACTGGCCCCGTACCTTTACCAGGATCCGTGGCTTTACCAAAGAAAAACCATACCAGGATGGTGATAGTTTATTACCATAATAAATAGTTTACAGTTTTAGTCAAACCTTCTTGTATATTTGACCACGGAATCTCTCAGAAATTCCGGGTTGTTGTGCGGCAGGGGATAGATTACCAATTGAAAGCGCCTGGTGCGGACCTGTAGGCCTAATCCTCTAGAGTGTAGATGATATAATAATTATATGTATAGAGTACGTATCACCGTGGATTTATATAATGTTAACTTACCGTACTCTTTAGGCCTAAATTTTTATTGTATTTTAGTGTAGATGTATCTCCCTGGTTTGAATAGGCGGCCCGCAGGCCAAATTGGCCCGTGAAGTAAAAACTTCATCCGACATGTTTAAGTATTGCAGAATCCTGATGCCTGATTTAGGCCTATAACCCATGGTGGAAGAAGCTCATTGTTAAATCATAGAGTAAACGAAACTAAATGTAAGTTACTGTATTTTGGGTTTTCGTCAATAAAAGCCTACTTATTTTACATGACCGATGAACCAAAGAACAGTGCTTATAAAAATACATTTCGATTGTCCTGCAAATAATTCAAACCATAAAGGACTCTTCACTCTTAGAAAAAGGGGTGCTTTATAGAGAGGTTTCGGGTGCCTGAATAAAGACTAGTTCAAGTGAAATGTTTTGCTAGAATTAATCTAATAATAATAATAATAATAATAATAGTGTAGTTTTATATAGCGCACATATCCATCTAATGTAAGATGCTCAGGGCGCTTGATATGTGGACTAGGAACTCGATCAATGACTTTCTTCGCCCCTAAGTGTCCCTTCGTGTCTGTGCTACCCGGTAACCCGGTACCAGCAACTCTCGTCGTCCACCACAGGGGCTGTCTGTTCCAGTACATCGGGGTATCCCCCTACTCGTCTCGAAGGATGTAGTGGGTTCTTTATAGTGCACACGAGCCATTGTATACACTGGGCCTACGGTTTATAGTCCTTATCCGAGAAGACTTGTTCTACCACCAGAACCATAGGCGAGCGTGCCGTTCGAACCAGCGCCGATATTATGACTATAGCTTGCGGCGCCCCTGCTAACCACTCGGCCATTCGCTCGCTAATCTTCGCTCGCTAATCTTCTAGTCATCTAAAGATAAAACTATCCCTCGAGCGGCGGACACCATCCCAGTTTTTCTGACTCTAGGTTTCGGGGCCGGAAGATTATTACCGTATTTACGTGGGGAATTAGATCATGATAAATAGGCCTAAGCTATTGATACTTTAACTTCAATAAGCTGAATGTGCAAATTTTGGTACTAATAAAGATACAGTAAATAAATTTATAAATTTCTCGCCAATTAACAGACGTATAAAAAATATCGCTTGTATTCTTTTACCAGACCCTAATTGACTGGTAATTAGTGTGAAGATGTGTGTAGCTAAAGTTTGAATCGGGGAAAACATGTTGGTTTTATTTGTTTACGTTATAATGGAGAACTTGTTTGATCCGTATAAATGAGATATGAAAACATTATATTGAATGTTTTACTAATAAGCATAACACTTCATTATACTTCATATTATTATATCCATTCCGGTTAAAAAAATATATAATTAGACAGCTTAGGGTGGGTACTACTACATTTAGACGAGGTTGACTGGTTTGTTTTTTCTAAAGTCAGGTCGTTTAATTTTGTTTTAAAAAAAGAGGTTGCGTCAGAGAAAGTTGGTTTACAAAGGATAATGAGTTGTAAATTATTGGTCCGGCCGGCTCGGCCCCCTTGAATCTGCGACTGAAATACTCATCATCATTTTTTTTTTCAATTTATCCTGGTAATCATAATCATGCCCACTTTAATACTTAATTCATCATTATCATGACAGGGGCGGATCCAGAAATTTTCTGACGGGGGTGGGGGAAGGGAAATAGGTAGAAGACACCCACCCATCCCCACCATTGTTGGGGCTGAGGTGAGCAAATTTTAAGAATATGCCCTTCTAGACGCTCGGAAATGGCACTCTCATATAGTAAAAATGCTTTTTCAAAGAAGCTTTCTCGACAAAATTATTGACTTTCCCAGGGAAGGATAAATATAATATATGTCCTACAGTCAATGTCAGAGACATTATGCTGCTATGTATAAACAAAGCCCTTTTATATCAGGGTGCTATAGAGCGAGGATCCTTGGGTAAGTCACACAGCAGGGACCCCGAAGTGTCGGTGGCCCTGCGGACCACCGCACGAGAGTGCATACGCGTTACGCCACTAAGCATGGATAGCTGTTCAGCTGGGTACACTCCGTTAATGCGGCTAAAAAAGCCCGTCTTGGTCTCCGTCTTTTGGCATATTTTACATCCTGGTTTATGAATATAAAATCGTTGTCGGGAAACAAAATCATGTTTGCCGTCAATCAATATAAAATTCAAAATTAGTGAGTGGTAAAATAATCGAGCTCTCCTTTCGCGCACTGCTGTGACCGCCAGTAGCACATGGATACTCTTCCTTCCCCCCCCCCCCCCGTTTGATCAGCCCCTTTATGATGTCACGACGAGATTGTGTCAAGTACCATTGGAGTTCGTAAACTTGTGGTATCACTAGGCCTACTTAATAAGTCGAAATAGATAGACCTATCCGCTCAAAAGCTGTATAATTTTTGTTTAATAATAGCTAATAAAATTTAATTGACTATCTATAATTCTAACAAAATGCATGAGTCATTCGTTGTTATTGTTCTTTCCACTCGCTTCGAAAAGTGGGGGTATTAACTAATAGAAGATTGGTGAAAAGTGGGGTGGGGGCAATTGATATGATGTATACCCATACTTTGAAAAATGGGGGGACGTATTCCCCCTGTCCTCCACTGATCGACGCCCATGTTTGCAGGACAATCGAAATGTACTTTTATGAGCACTGTTCTTTGGTTTACTAACTGTTTAATATCATGTAAGTATACGAATGTTATCGACGATGAACGTATTGCAAAATAACCGTAACCTAAATAACCTAAATTTAGTTGTGTTCACCTGGACGATTCAACAATGGTCTTCTGCCATGTCTCAAACTAACCATCTCGCATCGTGCGGGATGGTCCCGCATTTCAAAGTGATTTTGGGTGAAACACGCATTTTGCTGAAATGCGTGATCCTAAATTTGTCACGCATTTAACACAAGTCTATGCGTGATAACGATTTATCACAAATTCAGGGGAAAATGTATTGAAAATTAGAAGAAATTGGTTATATTAAAACTATAAAAACGGTGATGCAGTAACTTGAGTCATGAGAGAGTACACTATTTCCTTGAAGACCCTACTTATTTCAAACCACATAACATCATGACCAAACTACATAACATCATGACCAAACCATATAACATAATGAGAAACCACATAACATAGTGACCAAACCACATAACATAATGACCAAACCACATAACATAATGACCAAACCACATAACATAATGACCAAACCACATAACATAATGACCAAACCACATCCATAACGTCATGACCATTCCACATAACGTCATGGCGATTGTACATAAGAGTGTTTGCACATAACCGAAGATACTAACGGCGTTCCATATGAGACAGCATGCAAAAAACATGTGTTGATTTCGCGAGTGGTGGGCTTAGTCAGCTTGGGTAATGTAATGTAAGTGAGTTTACCCATTTAAGACTTCGAATTTTTGAAATGATTTATGACTAAGTTATATTTACAGATTAATAATTAGGCAAATATTACTTTGAGCGGTGTAATAGTTGAACTAAGCGGATAGGCCTAGCTAGGCGCTAGGCCCAAACAAATTGTTAACTCGGCGGTGAGTGACGGTTGGGGCCGACAATCGGTCAACTATTGTGGCTGATTGGGTCCACTTTATGAACGGCTCAATCCTCTTGAAAATGGACCTAGTCGTCTACAACGTTACTAGGTTAGATGGGTACAATTATTTTAATTACGAAGTTATTTAATAAATTTTAAAAAGTAGGTTCTCCTGACTGATGATTAATAAAGTTTGTTCATATGCTACTATTATATTAAAACAGCATGATGGAAGAAGATTTTCCTCGAGGTAAAGTTAAAAAGAAGAGTGTGAAATCTGAAGCACCAGAGCATGTGAAGCCAGTTCATCATAAACAATCTGATTCTAAAGATGTACTGTTCAAGGTAAATTGTAATATCTGATCTGCTGAATGAATTTCAGAATACACATGAATCACTATCTATATGGGTGTTAGACCTAGGCCCATGTCTAATCACTATTTTTCATTGTACTCGGCATTCAGCGTAATTCAGAATTTGTGTAAGTGCTACATATATGTAGTTGGATAAGAGAGAGGAGCATACAATTAGATTGCATGATTAATATTTCTTTAATTTTTTTCTTTATTTTAGGATGCAAAACTTGGTCCAGAAAAGAAAAAGAAGGCAAGGAAAAGAAAATCTGAAAAGAAGGTGGAAGATGAAGTATCAAAGAAACAGCACAGGGAAGATGAAGACAGTTCAGCACTGCTTTCTACAAAAGATATCATTAAACATTTATCAATTAGGGTAAATTTTAGCTTTTCCAAATATCAATTACTTCTTTTCTTTCATGTTGTTGGTTTGTTGGGACAGATTTGTCTTATATTTGTTTTATTTTATTTATGTAATACAAATTTATCATAATATATAAAGTAATCTTTTTCCAAACACTGAACATTAAAATATGTAAAATATGCACCTGTTTAGGTATTTAACTAAAAAAATAATACACAAAAATGTACATTAATTCATTTAAATAATTGGCCTCTTACATAGCTAATTTTGATCATTCATGATTTTTGTATTTTATTTTTATAATGCTATTTGCTCATTTATCTAATCAAACATTTTACACATGTAATTGCCATTGAATGAAATCTATGACAAATAACTATGATAGATTGCTATATTCTGTGTAAGTTACCTCTGACTAAGTTCTACTAGTTAATCCACAACATCTTATTTTTTGTAATATTTTGTATATCTTTTCAGACATTAACTGATGAGACATTGTTACTTGGTGCCGTAAGGGAAATCCATGATATTGAGTTGGTTATTAGCCTTCCCAATAATCTCCATGGTTACGTGCAGATAACGGATATTAACGATAAATATACTGAACGAATTCGAGAAGAGCAACAAAAGGAAACAAAAGAGGTGGAGAGTGAAGATGATGACAACAATGATGAACAACAGGTAAGTTTTTCCTTCTAAATGTTCAAACTAAATATATTTTTATATTTCATTTTTTTTTACTAATTTCTTTGGTTATTTTTTCAATATTTTAGGAGCTTCCGACACTTCATGAGGCATTCAGTATTGGAGACATTGTCATCTGCAGAGTTAAAGAGTTGGTCATGGTCAAAGGTCATTCAAGAATTCTTCTGACGCTTAATCCTGCAGACATCACCACCCACCTGTCTGCAGACAATTTGAAAGAATCAATGGTGATTTTTATTTTATTTAATTATTTAATTTTCATACTTTTTACATGCTATTAAAGGGATGGTTTTTTTTTAAAGGGATTATAATAAATTTCTTCCTTTCACTTTCTAAGATTTATACCCCATTCAGACTAGCATTGCTATCGGTTGTAGCAATTGCAACACCCAGTCGCACCCAATTGCAATTCACAATCGTGTGTGAAAGCTCACCAATAATATTCAATAAGTAATCGATATCTCAATTGTTACTCGTTGCGATTAGGTGCTACAATCTTTATTACTCCCATTTACCATGGAATACGATTGCAACAAATTCCACAGGTACTAATTGGCTGAGGTCATTCAACATTGGTCGAACCATCAGATGTTTGTACCGTTTGACGTCCTGTTCCAATATAAAGTTTTTTGTGTTTGATTTGGTGTGAATGTGCTTGTTGGTTGCAATCGGGAATAATCGGTTTTCGATTACCACTGACTACATCACAACCAATCACAAAGAAGTGTAGTCTGAATAGGGTATTACTTGGTACTAACAATTGCCGTCCCTTGTTAATGAATTTTTGGCAGTCATTGATGTTTTTGTTTCAGTTATTATTGAAATGTTTCTTACACATTTCTATAGGTGTTGCCAGGAAGTGTATCCAGCATAGAGGATCATGGGTTCATGGTGGACGTTGGCATTAGTGGCATCAAGGCATTTCTACAAACCAAGGATGCTAATCAGTTCATTCACAATCAAAACCAAGGTAAAATGATTTGCATAAATTTGCATAAGCACATGCAATTAAAGTGTAGGATAAAAGCCTGGTGTTTTTAAAACCTTTGAGCTAAAAAACTTAAAATCATAATGATAATTAAAATCAATAATAATGATGATAAATACAATCTTACCATCTGATATTAATTATGTTCAGTTATAGATATGGAAATAATTGAAGATACATTTGTAGAAATATTTTGCAATACTTTTTACACTTTTTATATCTTCATCCTCCATCCCACTCTTACCCTTTTCAGGCAAGAATTTATTCATTGGGCAGTTACTTCAGTGCATTATTAAGGAAACCAAATCTAACGGCAGATCATTACTCATAACAATCAATCGCAAATCTATCCAAAAATCACAAGCTCAGTCGGAGACCCACACCACACTTCAAAGTTTCATGCCTGGAACGCGTTTGGAGGCCACTATCACATATGTAGGTGAGAGTTACCTTGGCGCTGTTGTTCATTCCACATTCAAAGCCTCCATCATGGAATTACACCTGAAAGATTTGGCACAATCTACAAGTGACTATAGGATATCTGATACGGTAAGACAGAGATGGACTTGTCTTTGATCTACAATATTAGATCAGGGAGATGTATCCCTGATTAGATTAGGTGTTAATAGTAAAACAACTCAGATCCAATTGAGGCATAAACAGTAAATTGTAAGTTTTACAAAATTCAATCCCACGCTACACATCTCTTTTGCAGGTATCGGCATGTGTCCTGTTCAATTGTCCAGTCACCAAGACGCTTGGTTTGACCCTCAAGTCTGAGTTCTCAGACCCAACTGCTAAGCTAAAGAAGAGTTTATTTGGTGGTCTAGCAATCGGCGATTTTGCAGACAAGGCTAAAGTACGAAGTGTTAAGCAGAAAAGAGGGGTACTTGTTGACCTGAAGAAAGATGTTCAAGGATTGCTGATGGTAAGGGCTATGAATCAATCAATCAATCAATCAATAGTTTGACACAGAGTCTCCTTGCATTGAGTAGTCTGAAAATATAGTCATAGTCTGTGAAAATATTGCATTTTAAAATGACTTATCTATCAATTTCTGATAATATAAGAGTAATATAGAAAAATAAATGTATGTTAACTGTTTAAAAAATAAAAGCATACCTTAAGATGTTAAGGTTAGAAGTAATGGAAAGAGAAGGATGTATAAGAAAAGTGTCACTAGTTAGGTAAAAGAGATAACGCAGAAATGTGTTATAAAAAAATCATCCTATCTGCGTGACATGACAAGGATTATGCTCCAATTTGTAGAGAAGAGATTTTTGCGTTTATGTAGCTATTGACCAGGTGTATTAAATTAGGACTGCGATCTAGATAAAATAATGCATTATCAAAATAATCTATTACTCTTTAATTATTTTATTTTATTTATCAGGCTACTCAGGTTGATGACAAAGAGGTAACCAACCTAGAGGAGACATTTAAGGAAGGTCAGGTCATTAAATGTCGTATTACAGATTTTAACTTTATCGACAACCTGGCTCTTGTGTCGATGAAGGCCGCCACTTTGGCTGAACGTTACTTACACTTAAAGGATGTGGAACCAGGTGATAGAGTAAAGGTGTGTGTTGGTGAAATTTTGTTGTTGAATGTCAAAGCTATGGAAACATTAATAATGCTTTGTAAATAAAACATCCCTTGAAAATAATAGAATGTTCCATCCCAGGGCATCGCATGTCTATGGTAACCACCACTTCGGCATCCTTGTTTCATTATTGCTATTACGAATTTGTGTAGTTTACAGTTAAGGTTAAACAATTGCTCATGTAAGTTTGAATGCTACTCCAAAATATGGGTACAACTTTGAATATAGACCACTTTGTCAAATGAATATTTGGGTGTTTTATGAATGTGAAATAGGTCTTCTCTGTGATGTCACTAATTTTTATGCCTATTGTATTGCTCCTAGGGAACCATTACAGCTGTACAAGAAAATGGCTTACAGGTAAAGATCAGTGCCCACATCAAAGGATTTGTACCCAGAAGTCATCTGGCTGATGTACCCATCCAGAACCCGCATAAGATATTTAGCGAGACGGATAAAATTGCTCTTAGGGTAAGCAAGTACTTTTTGTATATTTTTCGTACATAATAAATTATTAAACTATTAAAATTTAATATTGATTGAAGGTCTGCATTCTGAAGTAATAATAAGTGCTTGAAGTACACCACATAGATACTTCTGAAAAGAACAGTTTATTGGTTTGTAGTGTCTTCTATTTAAAATCAAATCTATTACTTGACAGAAAAATTTACTAAGTTTAATTTCAGGCGTAATGGGTGGAGTTTTGTTTGTAGTTGTGAAAAGTATTTTATAGGATTAAACCCAAGATTCTTAAACACTAAAATGAGGCTCCAATCTATATAGAAATATGTTTGTGACATTGTACATAACGGTTCCAATTGCTTACATGTACAAACTTAACATTAATGTGACAAATATATAGATATAATTATCTCATTATCTATATCTATTCCCTAGGTAATCCATGTGAGTCCGCAACAAAACCGTCTTATACTTACACACAAGAAGACCTTAGTCAAGTCCAAGCTGAACATTATCAGTGACTACAGCCAGTTTGAAGAAGGCATGTATGTTCATGGAACGATCGTATCAATCAAGAAGTTTGGCTGTGTTGTCATGTTCTGCAATGGAGTTAAAGGTCAGTGAACATGTTTTTTTGTGAAAATTTAAAACTCTTAAATCAATTGAACAATTAATGTTTAATACAACATACAAGAAATTTTATTAGTCGTCCATATAAAAACATACAATGAAATGTTGGTTGTACCGCTTTTTGAACTAAAACAATTAAAAAAGACAAAATTCAAATTGCAAAAAACATATAATGCACCAAAAACAGCAAGACCCAGTAAACTAAACATTAAAACTCATATAAACAACTGCAATCTAAAGTTAAGAGTTAAAATTTAGTGTTAAAAGGGGGTGGTGATATGTGAATAGAGTTTAGCACAAATACGTGGTGGGCAGAGTCTGATTCCATCTGTTCAAGCTGTAACAACTCTGTAGGGGATGTGTAAGATCATTCATAATTTTATGTATGTAAATAATTTTTTTTACAATAACATGGCTCTCCACTTGCAATCAAAACTGTCTAGTCGTGTCGTTAGCCTTGAGCATCCATACTACAAAAAAAGGTTTTAGCACGATCAGCATCAGCACAATTTAGAAAATTTATAATAATGTGAACTATTGTCATAGATGGTTTGTCTAATTTCCAATACTTTATTCTATTAACAGTAGGTTTTTGTTTTGTACATACATTATTATTTTATTTGTCTTAATAATTTTTTCTATATCTGAATGGTTAACATTCCAAACCTTTTTTAAATGCTTACAGGTTTGATTCCAAGGTCAGAGTTAGCTAATGAGCGTATTGAGTTCCCTGAGAAGATATTTTATGTGGGACAAGTTGTTAAATGTCGGGTGATAAAGACGCACGAACCGTCAATGAAACGTGTTATATTGTCGCTACGAAGTGATAAAGACAGACCAAGAAGGGAGAAAAAAGTGAAGACTGAGCCAAAAGTTGCAGTTGGAAAAGTAAAGTAGTATTTTTTTACCCTCTGTCTATTTATTGATTTGTTTGTTTGTTTTTGTGTTTGTTTATTTGGAGATCTTGGTGGTTCCATCTTCTTAGTTCTTGATTTTTATTCAGCTTTAAGCACTAGAGCCAAGGATATACCAAACACTGAACTTAATCACTCCTTAAAGTGGCAATCCCATCACAATACAAACATACACAATGATGCTTTACATAAACTAAGTCTCATTATATGGGTTAGGTAGTGGAGAAAAAAATCCTGTAACCATGACAGGAATTGAACCCAATACTCTGGTATTGGAAAACAAGCATCTTAACCACCAAGTGGTTCATCTCCACTCCAAAGTTCTATCCCATTAAGTTATTCCCACAGTGAAATAATGGTTATTAACTGTGAAATCCTGGTTATTGCACACCATATTTTGGTAGGGACTTAAACCGTAGGTCCCATGAACAACACTACGCACACTCTTCAGAGACGAGAAGAGATTGTCTTCCATTGCCCTGCCCAATTTAGTACTCTGTAGTCATAGCTGCCATGCATCCTCAGAAGACCAGGCTGAATTTCCTATCCTAGGAACTTGAGTAGAACAATGGAGGAACCATGGACTATTACTATAACAGGTCTCTCTCCAATTAAAGACCCTCCAAAGAAAGACCACTTTTCTGTGGTCCTATATTCACAAATGTCTTTTATTTTTATTATTCTAATTAGTGACCAAAGCTGCTAAAGAACATGTAAAACCCCAGTCCCAATAGTGGTCTTTAATTGGAAGGAGACCTGTAAATATTGAGATTACACATTGAACATATTAACAATGTTGATGTTTTTATTGTAGGTTTATTTATATAAACTCTTTTTCATCTTCAGATCATGAAAGTAACAGTTATATCAGCTACTCCTGATGGCTTAAATGTCAAAATGGAGACTGAGGAAGAGGCTGTCATTCCCACAATGCATCTGTCAGATTATACTATGAACTGTGACCTAATTCTGACTGCAGCTAGCCCAGGAGATGAGATGGAGGCGATGATGTTCAACAACAAAGGCCCCAAAGGCCAACAAGTATCCTTGTATGTGGTGGCTGCAGTAATGCAAGCCTGAACAGACATTGGCACTAAAAAACGTTTTCAGGATCGAGCTTAGCTCCTTCCCTCATGAGCATTGGGAATTAAATATATTTTTGTTATTTTCTGTCTTTCCATATGTGTGACACATCTTTCAACCAGGGAATATACAGGTTCAACAGTAGGTCCATTTGTATTTCCTCCATGGATGTTACTTTGTAAATAAATATTCAGTTTCTTAGAATCTAGAGTAGATTTGTTTACAAAGGGCAGAAGGCAGGTTGTTCATAATTTTGGTCCATATTTTTTTTTAAAGCAGGATTGAAGGCTGGTTTTAGTAAGGGGAAGGGGTGCAAAACAGCCTGGGGTGGAGATGCAAAAATTTAGAATCCCTACTTTAATGAACATAATGGGTTATTTTCGAATTTAACCCACTTAGTGGAACTAATTTTTTTGGGATGTTCCTGCGTGTATAGAACCTATCTTTTGTTGTTTGTTCAAACCTCTTTACATGCATCTAGTGTTGAAAGCTAAGAAACTTCCTGGGGTGTCTGTCAAACAAAACAACTTGCCAATGATGGCAGGGCCAGGAATACATGCTTTTCTCCCAAACGTATTTGTTGTCCCATAAACGCACACGTTTACATACATTTACGCTGTCAATTTTGGGCAACTTTAGCGGGGTTCCCAAGTCTCCCGGAAGTTGCTGGAGTCCCCCGGAAATGGGGACGGCCTCACACACTCCTGCGAGCAAGCAACAATTTCCTTGAAAAATAACCCATCTCCCACAAATTCATGATATCTGCATGTTTTTACCAATTTATAATACTTTATTATCAATTGTCTCCCGGATGTCAGTGCCAATGAGTATCACCATCCACAGCAGAGTATTATTTAGATGCTCATTGAAACAGATCTCCTGAATGGGGATTCTTCCAACATGGGACCCCTGCCTTAGCAAAAATATCCAAGGTGCAGTGCTTAGTGGAAAGGTCAGATAGCTAAGGAATGACCAGCACACTGAATTGACACAGCATAATTGTATTTTTTGACCTGCTATGAATTTGTTAACCTTTATTAATATATATTTGCTAAAAATCTTTAATGTATAAATCATCAGATACTGACTTGTAAACCTTCTCTGATTGGAGTGTCCAACTCAGGGGAAATACTCAAGGACTTCAGTGAACTGAATCCAGGAATGGAGATGGTAGGCTGTCTCCGTAATATCATGCCTTATGGCTTGTTTGTAGAGTTCCTGAACAACCTAGTGGGCCTAGCACCGCTTAAGGTAAAAAGCCATTAAATTATGTTTTTCCGTTATTTTACCTGCAGTCAATGGGTCTAAAATATAGATTAGCAAATCACAGGTTGGAAACCACAGGATGTTATATTTTTAACATGCATTTTTGTGTCGACAAGTTGATTGTCCAATGGCTCGTGTGCAATATGAAGAACCCAGTACATCATTCGAGACGAGTAGGAGGATACCCCGTGTACTGGTACAGACAGCCCCAGTGATGGATGATAAGAGTTGCTGGTACAGGTTGTCCGGGTGGCATATACATGAAGGGAACCCCTAGGGGAATGAAAGTCACTGCACAAGTTAATATTCCATATCAAGTGCCATGAGTATCTTGTTTGATGGATGCCTGTGCTATACAAGTCTACACTTTATCATTAATAAATGTACCTTGAATTTAACTTTAAATAGATTTTTGAATAAAACGATAACTACAGAAAATTCTTTTTGTTTCAATAAAGGATATTAGTGATTCGTACACATTGGATCCCTCTAAGCTGTTTGCTATTGGTCAGACCCTACATGCCCATGTCAAAGAGGTCAACGAGGAGAAGGAACGCTTTTTGGTGAGCTTAAGGCCTTCGGAGGTGTCCATGGATATCACAGCATTGGATCTTCTTCGAGGCTTTTTGAAAGAACAGAGGAAAATCCTGAAGAAGTTAAAAAGTGCTGAAAGTGAGTGATATTCTCCGGTTAATGATGAGGAATATAATGATAATGAAAATGGTTGTGGTAGTCCAAATTTGCTAGTTGTATATATATAATAAATGTGGGTTGAAGGGATGCAATTTTGTTTCTAATGTAAAATGATTTTGATATATTGCGTAGTGGTAAATAACTACTATAATAATAATAAATGTATATATAAATATAATTTTGTTTTGTGCTGACCAAAATATTTATATATTTCTTACTTCAGAGCATAAAGTTTTATCTGGCATGACAGTGGGAAGCATTGTCACTGCAACTCTCAAAGAAATTCAGAAAGGTGGCTTTCTATGCCAGCTGGATGGAAACATTTCTGCTGTGGTCACAAGAGGTCACTGTCCAGCCCAGCATGACCATCAACCGGGCGACAATGTTGAGGCGGTCATTCTTCATGTGGACATCCCCAGTGAAGTAGTTGAGCTGTCCATGAAGCAGAAATTAGTAGCCTTTGCACAGACTTTAGAAAAGAAAAAGTTGGTAAGGATAATATATACTGCCCTCTCTTGTCCATTTTAATTTTTGAAATTCTATTTTTAGAACTCTACAATTTTGTTTAATTTTGTTTTTGATTATAATTTTGAGATAAAATATTCAAACTGTGTAAAGGTTATGGTGAGGGAATGCTTTGGACAGGAAGATAACATTTCCTGTGTCTCTGGCTTTCAGTCCTGTTGGGCCTCAACCATGAGGTTAAGTTTACTCCCAAGAGTCCTGCCAGGCCTATAGCCAGGTTCTTTCAAGGGAGTGGGGATTTTCTGGGCGGGAGGTCCACAGTCGAAGCCCCGGTGGGATCGGCGAAACCCCCAAAGCAAGAAGATTTTTGTGCTTTATAGGTCTAAATAATGCTATAAAAGCAGATATGTTTGAAAATGTCTGTGTCTGGGTGGGTCTGCAGTGCATTAGTTGGGGTTGGAGGACTTATTTTGGAAATTTAAAGAGGGGGTTTCGCCAGAAAAGAGGGGGTTTGCTAGAAAAGTGGGGTTCTCCCGAACCATAAAAACCCCCTGGATACGGGCCTGCCTGCAGTCTTGGCACTTCCAGCAAAATGTGAATAGAAG
Organism: Anneissia japonica; assembly: GCF_011630105.1. Lineage (NCBI taxonomy): Eukaryota > Metazoa > Echinodermata > Crinoidea > Comatulida > Comatulidae > Anneissia > Anneissia japonica. The sequence goes on from NW_022698455.1 coordinate 1,713,519, forward strand.
ATTTTTATAAAAATGTTATATTCCTATCATCATTCTGTTTGGTTATAATAGAATATGAAGTAAACCCACAATTATTTGTACTTAAGAGGATATGATTAACGTGCCCAACAATACCTAGCACAGTAGCTAACCAGAAGGACGTTCACTCCATGTGAAGTATCTGATCATGGAAATGACCTCCATTTTCTTATGATAATTTGGCATTATTATCTATTCTATTAGTGAAAAAATTCATATTCCTATAGTACATTGATGAAGGAGGTTTACAAAACCAAATCTTTGCAGTCCTCCAAAAATATTTTGCGACCCATAATTGGGTCGTGGCCCATTGTGTGCGGACCGTCATTTTAGATAACTAGGACCAGTACAAATGAACAGAAACATACAAAACTCCTCTGCATATCCTTTTACAGTACAGTACAACCTTGGTTTTATTTGTAGGCCTAGGCCTACAGTTGTACGTTAAGGCCCAGGCAACATCGTAGGTATTAGGTCAGAGGTCACCACAAATTTAACCCAACCTTAATTTTACGAATCTCCTGATTTACATACACTATCTGGTCCCGTAACGTATGTAAAATCGAGGTTCTACTGTAATGTGTTTTGTGTCCTGTCTATAATTAAGTCTTTCTGAAATTGACTCCACACTGTTCTGTCATATTATATTTTAACAACATTATAATACACTTTAAATATCAAGTGATTATTTATATTGCTTATTTTTTAAAGCTGAAATTATTTCCAAGTACAATTTTTTTCAGAAGTAAGTTCCTCAAATAGTTTGTGTAACCTATTTACCACTTCAAAGAAGACTTTTTTCAATATTTATTTAACCTGCAGTAACCTAATCCAGGGAAGTGTTTTTCTAGTTAAAGGCTTGGTGTCACTTTTCATCTGAGAGTAACAGCTAGGGTACCTTTTGCATACGAGACAGACTCGGAGGAATGCAAAATCGTAACTACATTTTAAAAAAATTTGAAATTTAATCAAGATTGATGATAATAGTTAAGAACAATTTGGTATGAATGTCAATAAGGTATTTGCATTCGGATCAACACTATTAGAAAAAAAAGCAGGCTTACATAAGAACATGAAAGTCCATTCAACTACAGCAAAGCTTAAAAAACAAACCAAACTAAAGATCTGTCAAGACTCTGAAATTATATTTGACAAAAAAAAAACTGTTATATGCCCATATATAGTCATGATGTGCCCATATATAGTCATGATGTGCCCATATATAGTCATGATGTGCCTATATATGGTCACGACGTGATGTCATCATGACCATATTTAAGAATGTCCCATGTTTTTGTCAAATAAAATATAATACTAGTCTGTACAAGGTTTTAGGGTCCTACTGTAGGTTCATATCCTTCCTAAACCAGTATTTTTTTTTTCTCATCACTAAAAAAAAAAAGAAAACATTCCCCTGAACCCTGTTCCAACCAGCCAAATACTGGTCAGTACAAACAGCCTTTGAGACAATCCTCTTGGCAGTAAGTTTAATTTGGTGAATTTGTACCCAGCATGATTAACCAGGCTGTTTTGTGAGCACTATTTTGTGTATTAGAAAATTTAATTGCACGTTTGTGCATCCAAAAATTTTAACTCTACATTTGAAAGCGCAATAATGATTTACTTTGTTTCAATAATTAGAACATTAAGAAAAAATGAAAACAGTAATGTTAAGCAACTATTTTAGTAATATGCCTATTGCAAGCTTATAGAAGGGAATTAAATATTTCACGAAAAGAAGAATATTTAGAGAATATGCAAAGTACATGAAAACAGGAGCTAACAATATTAGGACAGGTTGTAGACCTATATAGTATACAATCTGTAGGAGTTAGGAATGTTGAATATTTCTTAGCTTAAAATGCTGGGAATTCACAAGATTCAGTCAACTGTCTCCCATCAAATAATGAAATTTCCCAAATCATGCAAAATGTCATGTAAAATTCAAGCATTGGCCATGGCCTATGGCAATTGTTATTGTAAGCGTGAGGAGAGGTGTGTTAAACTCCTTTCATTTACAAAGTTTGTTATCAATCAACTCCACAGGTGGCAGCATAACACATTCTTGAATATCTCTACCATTATAAACAAGCTATCAATTATATTATTGAAAAATTCACCAGGATTCATTATGTAATATACTCAATGTTATTTATTTTTTTTTGATGATCCAAAAAAATGCTTACATGAATGAATTGGTGGATTACCAACGAAAAGTGTAAGTATACATTTCACTATAATCTTTGGATCATCAAAAAAGAAAATACTATATCATTGAATATATCAATTATATATTTATTTCAAAAATAACAATAAAAAATTGACAATTAATGATAAAATATATAATGCATGGATTTTCTAAAAGTATTTTTCATGTCATTTGTACTAAGTAAAGGGAGTACATATCATTGCCATAACTTCCATTAGCTTTATTTGTGTAATCAGGGGAAGCTCATACTGTTTTTGTTTATTTACAATAGCGGCGGTATTCTACTGATGACACTAGGCCTACATTTACATTGATAGGTACGATAATAATTATACTGCATCCTCTTTCGGTTTTGAATCAATAGGCGTGTTTCCCCAGCTGTTTAACAGCATACCGGTAACTCTATCTGGTGACTATTGGACATGTCCTATATATCTTATCAAAAAAGTGAATAACAAAATTAATAATAAATAAATAAGTGTACAGATTGAGGATAATGGTGGTTATAATGATGAGTACTATTTATACACCATTTTATGTAGTCTATTTTGAAACAGCGCCACCAATGTCTCGCAACTTTTTACTGGGGGACGTCCAGCAGTCTAACCTGAACAAATTACGTTTTTTCAGACACATTTTCTTTTGAATACTTTTACAACCAAAAACACTGCAGGTTTTATGCGCCCCTATTTTCTTTGTTTTTTTCTCTTTTTTGGCATTTTGTTTTCAATTACTTGTACTAGCCTAGGCCCCTACAACAACAAGGTCGTGCACAAGTCACAGAGCGCAGTAGACACTGGTAAATTCGTAGAGCGAAATCCTAGTCCCCCAGTTGTAGTTGCCTTGTTCTTGGAAATTTTCACTTCAAATTTAGCGGTGACAATTTTATATACTCACTGTTATCTGTACATTATTTAATTATATTTAAAATATAATAATTTTATATTTATTTTTGTTTTGTTGCTTGCTGTTTGTGTCTAGTTTAAATTCATGTTGATTACCCTTTATTTGTCTTCTTTTTTTAGGGCAAGATGGATGAGTTAAAGGTCAAAGTTGAACTTGTGAAAGAATGTTTCGCTCTTGCATCCACAGATGAGGGCACTCTTATATATCTACCAGTCAAGAAGGTATATAATTAGTGATTATAAATATTAAATAACTTGTAGTTGATAAGTACATACCTGTGTTTGTACTTGCTCTTATATAGTGAGTCAGTATTCCAATGAAAAAATGTAAATTCCCCAGTTTTTTTCTGTTTTTACACTCTATTTTATTTCTGTAAAAATTCACAGTATTTTTTTTGTTTACATTTTTAAAAAAGTTTAGTATTGTTGATGTCAAGACTAAAACAGAAGTTATAAAACATTTATTGTCGAGTTGTAATTTACAATTTTTTAATAAAGTACTAATACTGTAAATAAATAAAATATCAATTTTTCACCTAATACATTCCCAAGATGTATGTATCAGTTATACAGTAGATTCAATTCAAACATCTAGACTGATTTACACAGGATATACTACTTACAAAAGCATTGATAGAGAGAGGTTGGTTTAAAAAAATTTACGTTAATTTCAGCATTACAATGATGTTAGAATTGGTGCAGATCTTTTGAAATTTGGACAAACATGCAAGGTCAAGGTTCACGGGTAAGCCTGTTTCTAAGAAATTTTACACACACACCTACACACCCACCCACACACACACACACACACACTCTTATACACATCTAGATGTGTATAAGAGACAGGCTAGGTACAAGAGGCCCTGTCATATATATACGTTAGAATGACAGTTGTTTATTTGTCTTGTCTGGTTTACTGCACTTATACTTTGGTATAAGCATTAATCCTATACAACTGCAGCAGTTACATCTGTTGTACCAGTCTGATGGTGGAATAATCCCTGTCCCCTTAACATCTAATTATATTACGTTTGGTGTTGGGTTTATTTTCAGTAGCAAGAGATTTTTAAGCTGTATCATGGTTACAGACAATTTGCTAGCTAGGCATGAAAATGTTAGTTAGGCTAGGCCAGTAGCAATGTGCTGAAAATATTTTAATTATTATTTAATTTCAATGTGATTTATTTCATATTTTATAAACCATTCTTTAGAATTATTCTCTAAGGAAAACTTAAAAGAATTTCCAAATTTATGAAGTTAAAAGATGTATTGCAAGATAAATCATTTTTGAAATTAACTTGCCCATTTTGAAGTAACATATTATCAACGTAAAAAATTAGAAATTAGCGTACTTGTAAAAATGTTTACCCATAATTTTACAGCCAAAAATGATAAAAACACTTCCAGTCATTGGAAGTGTTCTAATATTTTTATTATAATTATCCTGTTTAAAAATCAGGGTACATATTTTTTTTGAAATACAATAATTTTTATGCTCAATTTAATTTATATGCTACTGCAAAATGAGTAAGTTAATTTCAAAATTTGTTTTTTTATGATATTTTTTTTGTCATTTTCACAGGACAATACATCTTTATTTAATCAGCGGACTTATGCCCTACTTGTGTATTTTGCATTAGATCAAAAGTTGTGGTGGCTTACGGTATAGCTGAACCTGAGCTTAATCTCATTTTAATACGTAGTACTTGGTCACCAAGCAAACATAATATAATGTGTAAAACATAAGTTGTATATATAATAATAATGTCGTTCTTATATAGCGCCTAATGCCTTAACAAAGCCTCTAAGCGCTTCACATTATTACCCCGGTCATTGGATCAAACACATATGGAACACATTAAACACTAAATGAAATTATTAAATTAAATTATATCACCATAATATTGCGGCTAGTAATCAGCGCAGTGTTGAAACCTACCAGGTACCCACTTGTACTCCTGGGTGGAGAGGGGCAACCGTAGATAAAGTGCCTTGCCCAAGGACACAAGCGATTTGCACAGCGAGAGTTTCGAACCCCCGACCCCGAGGTTGGGAGTCCAAGCCACAACCGATGCGCCAACCACTATAACCACACCTTATACTGAAAAGTTTGCTTTTAATATGCTATTCCCATCCAACATTTATAAGTGAACAATACCAATAAACAACATCCTGAAATGTGCAATGTTTGAGCCACTGAACTTGGTATTTTCGAAGGCATGCACTGTGTCCACTAAACCATGCATTGCATTATAAAACAGTGGGATTATTGAAAATACTGTATGACTTGCTATTCATGTAAAATCCTTAGCCTTTGGTAATTGTCTAACATAGTGAAAGTTCTGTCATGAACTTGTAAACATTATATGCACAACTATCCATATGTATATTCCTTAAAATTTGATAAAAGCCCTACATGTATCTGAGATTCACAAATATTGCCTTCCTCCTGTGATATTTCCTCATCTTTCCATAATTCCTCATTGAAGTCGTTAAGAAGGAACACATTCATTGGTTTTCTTAGTTTTAATCTAACTTTCTTTATCAAGCATTTAACAAGTGCTAAAATGATTACTACTGTAATGATAGATAAGAGAGATGTTATGACAATCTCCTTTGAACTCTTTTTTCTGATGTTTGATAGATGTGTGGTCTCTATGTTCCTGTTTTCTGTGGTCATTTCAATCACATTTCTGATGGTGCTCTGTTGATTTGATGTCACTGAGGTCTGTAGAATTCTGCTGACAATTGTTGATTTCTCTTCCATTATCCTATTAATTCTGGTTGTAGTTTTAATGTTAGGTGATGAACTGGAGAGATATAATGGAATTTCTTCAGTGTCAGTATTCCCCAAATCAGAAATTTGAGATGAGACCTTCACACTGATCGAAGAAAAATCTTCTGTTGTTTGATCTGAATTCACTGATGTGGAATGTCTTGTTTGGCTCACCTCTGTTGTAGGTGATGAACTGGAGAGATCTAATTGAATTTCTTCAGTGCCAGTATTCCCCATAACAGAAATGATTGTTGAGACTTCCACACTGACTGAAGAAAAATCTTCTGTTGTGTGATCTGAATCCACTGATGTGGAATGTCTTGTTTGGCTCACCTCTGTTGTACTAACTAAATCTGATGTTAAAATTGATATGGTTGATTTTTCCTTTGTGTTATCTTGGAATGAAACTGATGTCGTTGTAGTTGTTAGGAATTCTGATTGTGATGGTGTGTCTGTTAGCAGTTGTGTTTCTATTGTTGTCTTGATTGATTCAAATTCAGTTACAGTTTTTAAAACAGTTTGGGTTGCTTGTGTTTGAGGTACATGTGTTGCCATCACTGTAGAAAAGGAAGGAGTGGAAAACTCTTCTTTCTGTGGAATGACAAAGACAGAGATGGAAGCATTACTAACTCCCTCAGAGTTTATAGCCAAGCACATATAAGTTCCGTTATTGGCTTTACCAGCATCGCTGACATCAAGCAATGTGATCTCATGTGCGTAATCATATTTCCCAAATAATGCTTCACCATTTGGACCAATCCAGGTGACTCTTGGATGTGGAATTCCTGTAACAGAGCAGTTAAGAGTGACTGTACTCCCTTGAAGAACATCTAGATGATCAAAATGTGCTAATACAACAGGTTCAATACAATTACTTGACAGAATTGATGCATCGTGTGAAGGAATCTCGTTTATGGCTGAGTCTCCAGAATTGGAACAGTGGGTACTAATTTGGAGAATTGAACTGTTGGTTGTACCAGCGCTTGATTGTTCCTTTGTATAACAGTCACATACAATAGGGTTGAAGTTTAAATCTAAACTGTTCAAATTTGTAGTCAATTCCAGCAGAGCAACAGGAAATGTTTTCAGTTTATTATTAAGTAATTTGAGGTTTCTTAAGTGAGGTAGACAGTCTGTTGTAGTTGGTAATATTAAATTTTCAATATGATTTTCTGACAATAATATTTTCTTAATCGACTGTGGAAAAATGGTCAAATCTACAACTTCAAGTTCGTTCCCTGCTAAATTCACTTCTTCCAAAGATGGCAGCCCTCGAAACGAATCCGAGTTTAAAGACGCGATATGATTGAAAGATATGTCCAGATTTATAAGCTTAATAGGTTGTCCTGTTTTAAGTCCACCTATTTGCGTGAAGTTATTTGCATAGACTGAAAGGAACTCCAGGTTTGAGGGCAGTGTTCTCAGAAGTTGCTGGAAGTTTGCCATATTATTTATATTGATAAATAAGTGAGTAAGGTTTAAGTTAGATCTGAAGCTCTTCTCTGCTATTGTTTTTAAATTATTTTTACTTAAATCAAGCCTCAACAGAGAAGGAAGATCTTGAAATGTACCCATCTCAATAGTCTCTAAAAAATTACCTGTTAACGATAAGATTTGCAAATTGGGGAGATTTTTGAAACATCCTGGCAACAACGATGTCATATTAATCCTTTCCAAATGTAATAAAGTTAAAGGCATAGGTTGATCAAAATATTCCAATGCACTATCTTTAAATGGGTTCCCACTCAAGAACAGCAAGGATATTTGCTTCAGATCATAAAATAGTCCATGCGGAAGATATTGAATATAATTATCTTGCAGATTTATTAATGTCAAGTTGAATAGGCCATCAAATGCTCTGGGATAGATTATCTCAAGTTTGTTAGATTTTAAATGTAGTTTTTCTAATAAGTTCAAACCGTCAAATGCGCCGCTGTGTATTTCCTGAACAGCGCTATTCGATATTGTAAGAAATTTCAAACGATAATAATCAGTGAATGCCTGCGATGGAATGTAAGTGTACGTCCCCAACGTGAGCTCCAGTGCCTCAACGTGGAAACAAATTTGTTCGTGTGGCACACAGTCCATATTTTCGCACACGCACTTCTGGTTTTGGCGGTCGTACATGCAGGATATGATGCTTGTTTCATTGCATGATTGTGTCCTGTTTTTTTGAATTAATGCGATTACTGAAGTTAAAAATAATATCCAATTAGCAGGTGTCATTTTGTCCAGTTTGTACATCCTGAAAAATAAATCAAAATTTAATTCAGTTGAAACAAAAATGATTTTTGACTAACATGTAGATCTGTTCCTGTCTAATAAAATCAAGGAAAACAAAATTCTGTTAGTACAGGTTTCAATTCAATTGAATTTCTTTAATGCTACAAATACCATCAAAGGGCCAATATCCACATAAAAAAAGACATGACAAAAAGTGACAAATTGAAAATACTGTCTGCTTAGTTCATTGAGTAAAATAAATAATAAAACAGAAAGCCAAAATAAAAACAAATAAACAAAAAAATAACAAATGCCAATATTGTAAAGATATATTAAACAACCAGAATATATTTAGAAGGATAAAGCAGACACAATAATCTTTCACCTATAAGGTACAAGACAGATTTCATCTTCAGATGGAAACTAGCAGTTTAAAAACAAATAAAGCAAAAATTGCATTCCCAATATATGTCAGTATCGTACCTCATTTAATACACAAAAGCAACACTAAACACATTACACATTTATTATATGACCACTAATTGTATGTATAGAATTTGGAACAAAAGATCGTTGTCTGAAGCGGGAGGTTATTTTTACGCCTCAACAAAGAAAGTTCAGGGTAGGCCCATAATGCCAAGGTTAGATGTGGTTAAAAGTGGTCTATTGTGGATTTAAAGAGAAAATGAGTACTGTTTAAAATTAGAATTTAACCAATAATTGACACAATTGGGTTGCCTTTAAATATTACGATTACAAGTAGAGCTACAGCTTAAAGATGCTTATTTACAATCTTGGGTTCCTTTACTATATTTCAATCCAGTATTATCAAAAGGGGTTTCCCTTCTTAATGTGTTATAGCACAGTCAATTTGAGCATAGTTATATCCTTCAAAAGCTAGGTTCTATACAAGTTTGCTTTTAGATTTTTCCACTAAAGGGGAGATATTATTATACACAAGCTACTGTATATTGCATAATAGATACAAACAATGGTTCTCAAAGCTACTGATATCTAAAAAAAGCAATAAAAAGAAAAAGCAATAATTATTGTTTTGAAACAAAATAATGTGTGTATATGAACATCATAACTTGCTTTTCTCCAAGGTAAAATTTGGTCTTTATCTACAGTTGCACATTCAATAGATCCTTAAACAGAGTTCAGGACACTTTTTTATCTTGAGTAGTTTGGCATTACAAAGTGTTCCTTTTTGACATATTACTACATTACAACATAGTTACGGAATTTTGTTTTTCGTACAGAGCCAATGATAAGTCTTTTGGGTCAAAGAAATACAATATATTGAGAAATAAAAATGCTTGAACACCCCCGCCTCCTCCTCAGGCCAATAACCTAAGACTTACTTTATTCCAGGTTTAATTTTGCCCTTGTGAGAAAAGATTTCAAATAAAAAAAAAATAATTTAATAAATAAAAATTAATATTGAAGACTTTCATTATATTTTAAAGTTATAATAAATAAAGAAAGTTATAAATAAATATTGGCTGTCCCCTCTTTAAAAATGGGCCTTGACACGAGTCATTACTTATAGTTAACATTTTTTCCCGTGATTACTATTAGCGGGAAAACTCAAAGAGAAATACTATAGTTGCACTAGAATGAATGCAGACGTCGCACCAGAGTCATGCGTTGAATTGCAATACCATGTGTAAACATACAATTCTCTATTCCTTTGTTCCTTGCCTTAGAAATTTTGGTTGAAAAAAATTAAAAACAAGCTTCCATCCTATTCCCAAAGATAACTTTCTTGAAGAACTGATGCTATACTATCTTGGTTTTAATTAAAACATAATTTCTGAAACCTGAAAAGAAAAATTCAAAATTTTAAAAAAAAAGATTGATTAAAATTTAAACATACCTTGATAATTGATAAATGGATCCAGATTTGTTTATAAATTTTAAGCCAGCATTTCATTGAGAATAAAAGTATAATTATTTATCCCATAACATTCTTCTGAATGTTGTTATTCTCTTTGGTCAACCGCCACTGTGCACAAGCCAGGGAGTTGATCGCTTATGAATGAGCTGTATTAGTTAACGCTTCCTTGATTTGGTGCTGATGCGTGCTTTAATCTCCTGGTCCTGTTTGGTACAGAACTGCATTGTCTCTAGGGCTGACCTGTAAAGTTTGAAGGTCAACAGAGGTCATTTCAACAGCTGTGTGGCCAATCCACTCCATAGCATTAGGATAGCACCTTTACTGACCTTCAACTTTTAGCTCCATTACCTGAACCATATTTTTAGTACCTTTTATTGTTTTTATGAGGAACTAAGTACTCCCATGGTCTCTCTTGTTAACTTTTAATATACTGTATGCTCAACATTCTTTTACGTTTGCATCACTGAGTTATTTTTGTTAATATGTATGCTTTTTATGAGTTAATAATGGGAATAGTCAATTGAAATGATGTTAATGTACAAATTATGTGTTTCATGTTACTATTATTGCTATGGTTACCATATATACAGATGCCACCCTAGTGGCAGTTTAGTCCCCTGTTATTCAAAAATGGTGATTTATTGAAGAGAGAAAAACTACAACCAATTTGGCTTGTCAAGGGATCAATTTTGTGGTTAAACATTTCAATGGGCTTATTGTTTATATTGTGGCTACAGAATAGGTATCATTCGGTGTAATTATCTCTCAATGAGTCATAAATATTGTTTAGATGAGCAAAAATGTTTTTTTCCCTTGTAAATACAGTTGAGAAAATCAGGATTTAGAGTTTGTATAGTAAAGCATAATAATAGAAGCAATTGAAAAAGTTTTAGCTTATAGGATTTGATAAAGTACTTGTTAAAATTGGCAGAGGTACATGATTTAATTGGTATGGTAAAGCTTTAGTAAAGGTGAAGAAGGAAAGGTATAGCTGTTGAATATGGTTAAGCAATAGACAAATGTGGAGGGGCATGTAGCAGGATCCCGACGTAGGGGTCACAGTGAGCACATTCCTCCCATTTTGCCACTAAATTTTAAAATTTCAGTGCATGCCAGTGTTATGTATTTAAATAAGCAATACTCACTTATCTATTCTAAATATGTGACCCCTCCCCATTTGAAAAATTCTGGATTCACCTCTGTGTAGTGTGATCCATATGTTTAATTAGTTTAAGATAAGTATAGAGGAGGAGAGCTTCTTATTTCTAAAATTGGGATGTGATTTATAATTTAGAAAGTGAAGAGGTGGAATTCTATGTGTGAAAGTTTATTTTTCAAAACTTCAGAACTGTGGCTGGAAAACCAATTGCTGAAATTCTTCAAAAAGGGGGTTCCGATAATAATGATGAGAACAGAAAATTCATCCGTTTTGGACTGAAAGAAATGGAGGAAAAGGCTGAAGAACACGGCGTTACTAGAGGAAGCATAGTGGAAGCAGTGTAAGTGCCGACTTTTCCAATAACAGTTTAATTATTTTAATTTTTGCACCAAGTGTAAATTCTTATTACTACTGTAATAGTCCAAAATCTCTAAAAGAAAAGTTGCAGTCAATTAAATAAAAGTTCGGACAAAGCCCCCTCTGTGAAGAAAGGTAACAAAATACTACTGGGGCCTGGCTTACAAAAGGCATGCTAACCTACCAAGGCATAGGTTGGCAGATCAGACAAACTTGGCTTAGCTCAACTAGGCTTCAATATTAATAAAAATTAAAAACACTGTTTTTGGTTTGACAACAGAATAATTTATGTACGAAAGTGCGTTCTTCATGTTTATCGGGTCATCGATCCATGGAAGAAAGACTACGTATCCAATATTTCAATATTGTTGGAATATAATAATATATTGCCTATGTCTTTGATTTTTTTTTCTCTATATATAGGAATAAACAAAATTACCTGACTTTTTCAGGAGGGGGAAAACCTTGAATTTTGAAGAACTTAAAGGTCATTAAAAGACACCTCAGAAGTCGAAAAAGCCATCTAGGAACCAAAATTTTCCCGGTTAGGACACCCCCTTTCTTTTTGGTGTTTTTTTAGAAATATTTTAAACCCCCTCTTTCAAATCCTGGATCTGCCCCTGTGATTGCACAACTACTGGATAAAAGATATAAATTTTACCTTTGCTATTTTTCCTACAGGATCCATTCTGTTAAGGAAGGTCAGGTGAATGTGGTTGTCAAGGGCTGTATCCAAGGACGGATTCATGTTACTGAAATAGTGGACGAGGCTCCTCTACATGTAAGTTATTAATATAAATATTATATGTCCTTCAATATACTTCCTTTAAACACTCAAGGATGTTGTTATATAACTGCTCGTCTTGCTTATGAAAATAAAGACATCTTGTGTCTTGTATCTTGTGATGTGCACCTTCAGTGGGTAAAATGAAATTGCATTGTGCCTTGCTAGACTTTTTACCTTTCCCAATTATATAGGCTGTATTTAAATTATGAGCCCACACCCCACATAAGGTTTTGAAAATTATAGGGATATGAGAAGAAAATAATTATCTTAAAATTTATGTCCTAGTGTTTCATTTCTGGCCATGAAGGTGTGCCAAAGCAGTATAAATGCCTGACAATGATTTTTTATGAAGTCCACGAAAATGAATTACAAAACCCTATATGTGCAGCCTGCCAACCATCTTTGGCTGGAAAAGACCTTGTTTTTTTAGAACCTGACACCGATCATCTGTAAAAAGTAATATTAAAACCGAGCATAAAGCAGTGCATGAAGTTTTTGAAAGCGCACTGGAAACATAAAAGTGAAGCTGTCTTTAGAAAAGAAAATTTTATTTTGAAATCAAAAATTCACTTTGGTCCTCCGATTAATTGTTATGCCCACCCCTGCCCTATTAACCTTTGGCTTTAACTTTATTATAATGGCAGAAGTTTAAACTCAACCACCTGTTTTACCATACTTGTTTAGTCGAGTGTCTAAATTAATTCATTATCAGTACGGAATGTTAAATTTTGTTTTGATAATAGAGTAATTTAAGCAACCGTTATCAGTTGAGCGAAAGTAATACTTAGAAAAAAAAAACAAGAAAAGTGCTGAACAAAGTAAAATGAAAATTCATAGGTTTTTTTTAACCTAGCAAAACCATGACTTTAGTTAGCTAGCCACTTGACCCTTTCTTTAACTGCTAGGTCATGGAACTTTGCTAGATCATAGAGGGCTCTCTTAAGG
>NW_022698455.1:1727335-1755308 GCF_011630105.1 Anneissia japonica
ATTAATTGATATTTTGCTATTCATTTTTTTTTAATGTAAAAAATATATGTAATTAACATCCATGTTTCTCTTTGCTCAGGGTAAAACTGTTCTCAATGGATTCAAGTTAAAGGCAAAGTTGAAAGCACGAGTTATTGGTTACAGGGAGATGAAACAGAACAAGAGTCTGATTCTTACTAATCAGTTTACTCAACTAGGCCTAGAGCTTAGTATAAAGCCAAGGTACACATCAACAAGATACACTGTTTGTTTTAAGCTAATAAACTTCAATGTAATTCAATATATGGTTAGCTTACCTTGTATATTTAAGCAGGGTTTCCTTAGTTGCCAAGGTTACAATATACTACTCATATGTAGATGGGTTAGATTCAGTGGTTCTGTTTCCCAACCTTGAGGTCAGAGGTTCAATCCCTCGCTCTGCATTCTGCTTGTGTCCTTGGGCAAGGCACTTTACCTACGGTTATCTCTCTCCACCCAGGAGTACAAGCGGGTTACCTTGTAGGCTCAAACACAAAAATTCGCAGATTACAGCTGCAACATCATGGAATTCTCCCCAGGGAGCTGAGTATGCGTTCCATATGTGCTTGATCCAATGACCGGGGGTAATAGTGTGAAGCGCTTAGAGGCCTTGTTGGCAAGAAGCTCTTTATAATTACTGTATTATTATTTATAATTCATACAAACAAGAAAAGAATAATAATTAAGCTCATGATAATTACTGTGTTGAAATAATTATTATTAAATAACTATAATTTTTAATGAACTACTTTTAAAGGTAATTGAAAATATAAATAATAGTCATGATTTGCATTCTAATATTTACCATCTAAATTTTTATTTTTCAGTAAAATCAAAGAAGATTATGAAGTTCCTGAAAGACATGTGTCAGCCAAAAAACAATTGCATTCATTTGAGCCTGGTCAAACGGTCACTGTCTTTGTCCAACAGGTAGATCCTCCTCTCATATGCAATAACCATTGGTAATTGTATATGCGATATGAAATATCCATTGATTTTTAAAAATGTTAATCTGCTGTGATAAATTAACATTTTTTAAAGTAAACTTTAATTAGAGAATTTTAAGTTTATATATTTATCCTAAGTCACTGTAAATTTATGGAATGTTTTTTGTTTGAAATGATGTTCTGGTGTGATAAATTAACATTTTTAAAGTAAATTTTAATATTAGAATCTTAAGTTAATATATTTATCCTAACTCACTGTAAATTTATGGAATATTTGTTTGTTTGAAATGATGTTTGGGGAGACCAACTTTTCAGCACCATTTTCAATTGCAATTTTTGTTTTGTTTGTTAAGCTTGTCTTATGAGAGAAAAATAAATGAAATGAAATTGAATAATTGAAGTAGTGTAAATAAATAAGTTCATGTTTAAAAGTAAAATGCAGTGGTAAACGATTAACTCTAGTTTACACTTCAGACTGAATGTTAAGCCATGGTCATTTGTACTTTGTGTTCTTTAAATGGCTATGTGCATGAAAGATAATTTTAAAAAATTCACAGCATGTAGGACGGTCGCCACTTTAATTGATATTTATTATCTTGCAGTTTTGCAGCAATATTCTTTGGGTACATGTTACCCCATATGTTGGCGGGAAGATTCATCGTCTGAACATCTCCAAGAAGTTGTCGGTATTGACGGAGCCTGTGAGGCATTTTAAGAAGTCAGGACAGGCCATACAAGCAAAGGTTTTAGGTTTAGATGATGAAGAGAAGGTGCTACAGCTAACGATGACAGGTGAGCCTAGATGTGTTGATGGCTTCATTTGTACAGTGATAATGCTGATGGGAATGATGATGATGATGATTATTATTACATTATTATGAATACAATGACGATAAAAATGTCTTAAATGATTACGATAATAGTAGTGATGATTATGATAATGGTAGTTATGATGATTATCAGAGGCTGATCTAGGATATTCAAAATGACAGGTGACCTATGTCTTTTATTAGAGCAAAGTGAGGGGTGTAAGCAGGGAAATGATGTAATAGGGAGACAATTAATAGGAACAGTTATACTTGGATTATAAAAGGCATAATATAAATACTAATATTATTAATATTTTAAAAATATTTTGTCTATTAATTATCTTTTGCTATTTAGGAGAAGAAAAGAAGGAAGTAAAGGAAAAATCAGTAGTAAATGGGTGTGTAAAAAAGGTGCTAGCCGATCGGTTGTGTATTCAATTACCCTTTGGGTGCTTTGGTAGTGTTTTCATCACAGATATCAGAGATCACTTTAAAGACCGCCCTCTGGAGGGATATAAAGAAGATCAGTATGTGAGGTAATATTTTAAATTGTATTTAAATTCTTATTTTTGAATATTTTATCTCTAGCAGTTCTTAAACTTATTTTGCTAGATTAAAAATCTGTAGAATATTTTTAGTTAATTAGTATTAGTAAATAATAATTGGTAATTTGAATTTTAATATTTCATTTGAATAGATGTGCTGTTTTGGATGCCAAAGATAGACAACATGTGGTGCTGTCACTGCGGCCTTCACGCATTAGTAAACACAATGACCCTGGTGCAGATCAAGAGGTCATGACCCTTGATGATGTCAAGGAAGGATCGGTGGTCAAAGGATACGTATCTGAATGTAATGAACAGGCATTGTTTGTATGGTAAGCAAAGACAATGGAATCTATATTACCAATGTTTTGAAAGTAATAATTTCTTGTTAGCCCATGTTATTCCTTAATGCTTGTTGCAAATGTAAACATCCTTTGCCCTTCATCCTGTGATTTGCTATGAAGAGCAGCTTCATTTTAATCTTTGTCCACACTATCAAAAATGTGATATGCCCATATTTGGCTGTAATCACCTCATCATTTGTCACATAAAATGGGATACTGTAGACAAAGCTTATATGAAACAATGATGAACATAATAAAACAAAGAATAACCGGGAAACATATTAACAAGTATATTTTTTCCGCAGCTTGTCTAGAACGGTGACTGGGACTGTGAAACTTAATCAGGTATCAAGTTATTATGTTGAAGACTTTGCATCTGTGTTTCCAGTCGGTACACTTGTATCAGTCAAAGTTCTCAGGTTAGATTTTGTTTTCTTACTCATAAAAAAATGTTTATATTTTTTTAAAGTGTAGTTACATCCAACAGCGTAAGTTCAACAATAATATAAAGGAAGTACCTTATCCTCCAGAATGCTAAGTTAATTTTTTTTAGAGGGCTGCATTTATTCTCAAGAGTAGGAAATCCACTAGAGGGCAGCATTTATCCTCCAGTGTGCAGTATTTCTTCTCATTATATTCACAGTGACTGATGCATTGCTTTATCTTCTTTAGGGTGAACAAAGATAAAGAGAAGGTATCGCTGTCTATGCTGCCAAAGGACACGGAGCTGCCAGATGCAGTACCTGAACATCTTAGAGGTCATTTCAAAGTTTCTAAGAAAGGTCAATATGCTAATTATTTTTATGCATTATTCATATTAATTTTATGTGAGATGTATTTATTCATTTTATATCCTTTTAATTATATACATATATTATTTCATCCCAATAAAGACTCTAAAACCCCTAGCAAAAGATATAACTTTTTCTTGAATTTTGCATTTTCACTGATATGCAGACAGTATAAATGTAAGTCTTCTTTTCATTTTAGAATCAAGAAAAAGGCAGCGCAAGACGTCTGCTAATCGAGAATCCGACGACAGTGGTATGGAGGAAAATGAATCTGAAGATGAGGTAAGACTAGGTCCACACATGCTCACAAATACTGAAGTCATTACAAGTCAGGCAGCAGACAGGCAAGCAAGCAAGCATGGTGACACAAATTCATCCTGACTGCAACATTCATGCACTGACAATGTTCCCTTTCAATTCTCCTAGTCAAAACTGAACTATAGAACTGTCCACATTTTAATTTTTATGGTTGTTTCTACAAACACGATGAAATAATTAAAGTTTTGAATACTTGTATTATTATTAGTAACCTGACACTGATCCAGCTAATCTTCATACACTGGCACTCTTGTGCTGCCGTGGCAGCCATTTTGTTTTTATATGAATGTTTCTGTCTTCCCTAGTTAGCAATCTATTAATCTTAAAATAATGTTAATTAATGTATGTAGATAATGACTTGGAATTTTGACATTATGCTCTATTATTTTTTCCCCGTGTTTGTTTTTAGATGGTAGCAGCAGCAGCTCCAAGGCTTACTCTGTCATCTGGGTTTTCCTGGGATGTGGATCTGTCTAAACTTGGACAAATGTCTAAACTAGGTGCTGGTGATGATGAGTCTAGCAGTGAAGAGGAAGATGACGTGGTACTTGACTGAATCAACAATTGTTGGATGGACTAAAGCCCTGTTCAGACTATCAACATTTATTTGAAAAAAAATCACATGACCATATATGGGAACATCCTTACCATATATGGGCAATATGGACATACAGCAGTTTTTTGTCAAAGAAAATGTGATAGTCTGGGTTTAGCTTAAGTCTCATTATAATGATTAATCTGGGCATATTTTTTATTAGACTCAACAAACAATATAAAAGATTTTATCACATTTTTACAGATTTTAAGTGAAAATATCCTTCATAACTTTCAGACAATATTATATTATCCTATGATATATACAGTAAAACGTTTATTTTACGTACCCCTTGGCACCAAGGGGTGTTCGTAAAATTGAAAAATTTGTAAACTAGATCGGGTGTCAGTTTCCAATACCTAGGCCTAGCTATCCCTGCCATCGAGCGCCGATATGCTGACGGCTGCCAGGCCTAGCACAAACCGACAGTGCAGCAGCGTGGTCTACCGCACTAGAGCCTAGCTGAATTTGCCTTCGATAAAAACCAAATTATTTTAATCACTGGCATTCTTCCATTTAACAAAATATTATTTTAACGCGTATTCAAACATCTGTATGTTCTATGGCCGAATTGTGTTGTTTACATGCGTTTGGCGATCATATCTAGCATTCACGATGTCAAGTAAGTTGCTGACCCCAACAAACTTGTCAATCCGACAACAATCTGACAACACTTGTGTTGGTAGTTTGCTGTTCTGGGTAGGTTTATTACATTAATATAGCAATTAGACTTTTTTTACTGTAATAATTGGTTGAGGATGGCGTCATCAGGGGCAAAGACCATTCGTAAAATCGACTATTCGTAAAATCAACATTCGTAAAATGGATGTTTTACTGTATTTTAATAAAAATATTCTCCACAGCCACCCCAGAAAAGGGCAAAGAAGGAGAAGAAGAATGAAAAGAAAAATGAAGAAGCAGAAATCCAGCGTGTAAGTGTTATTGTCTTTTAATTTTATTGATTGATTGAGTGATTGATCGAATGACTGACTGTTTGATGGATTGACAAATTGATTGATTTATTGATTGGTATGTTGATAAATTAACTGGCTGCTTGATTGATTATTTGATTGGTTGATTGATTGGCATATTGATTGATTTATTGATCAGTTTATTGGTTGAGTGATTGGCTCACTGATTTATTTTATTTCGATACCTAACCAACAGAAAATGAAATTCGCCAATAACAATAAAATCAACAACAAAAAACGAAGGCCTACGTTAAAACAATACGAAATAATAAATGCTAATTTATATATTTTCTAATTGATTAAATTAGACTGAGCAGGCTCTGATGCAGGAAGATCGTACACCAGAGACAGCTGAAGATTTCAATCGGTTGGTTCTTAGCTCACCAAACAGTTCAATGATTTGGATCCGGTACATGGCTTTCCACCTGCAAAACTCAGAAGCTGAGAAAGCAAGAGCTGTTGCTGAAAGGGCACTGGAAACTATCAATTTTAGGTATGTAAATTGACTTATAAAATGGACCTGTCAGCTAAGCCCCGCCCCTTGGATTTTGTTGCTAATATCCCACAAAACAACGGTGGAAAATTACGAAACCATGTGCGTTTTGTGGGACAACACATGCTTTCGGGAGGCACGCTTTTTAACGCTATGTATGCGCCAGAAAAGGCGCGGTACAGAATACCTGGAAATTACTCTGGAAAAGTTCATTTCGTATACTGTACTTCAAATAAACAAGAATATTTTAGATTTTTAGCATGATCCCATTGATTCGATTAATTATATTTTTCTTTGTAGGGAAGAACAAGAGAAATTAAACGTGTGGGTAGCCTACCTAAACCTTGAAAATCTCTATGGAAATGAGGAAACCTTAATCAAGATTTTTGAGAGAGCTCTGCAGCAGTGTGAACCAATCAAAGTATTCCAACAACTTATTAGCATTTATATTAGAACAGATAAAAATGAGGTAAATATGACATTTTCATAGCAGGTCAAATGAGATTATACTTCATTGTATAATTTTATTTTCATTTATTTAGTTGATATAAAAGCATAATATATATGTACTGTAATTGGTATAAAAAGTATTTTATTTATTTAATTGATGTGTATATATATGTACTGTAATTGGTATAAAAGGTATTTTATTTATTTAATTGATATGTCTCATTAGTGGAGATATTTTGAATCTGTACTCGATGTTCACAGTGGAATTTTAACGCATACCACTATTAAAATTGTTTCATAACTTACATGTCAATCTAGGCGGCTGATCAGCTTTTCGGTACGATGGTGAAGCGTTTCCGTTCGGAGAAAGATGTTTGGATCAACTACGGATCCTTTTTAATGCGAAATGGCAAACAGGACGCTGCGCATAAGTTGATGCAGCGTAGTTTCAAGAGCCTTGAAAGCAAACAACGTAAGTTTGCCAGTATAACTTTTTGAAAAATATTTTTGTGATGCCTGATGGTAAGGAATATAATATTATTAGTTTTGCATAACATCCTTATTAATATTACGTTATTAGGCCTATGAATTGGATGTTTCACTTGGTTGATTGTAGTTGACAATCCATTTCACTAACAGAATAGAATAGAAAAATACATGTGGCTAGAAGTAGAAGTATAGTAGAAAAAGCCTCATGTATGGAAACAATTATAGAATATAGCTTCACATTGGTTCCTTTTGCAAAATTTCCCCTGTACATAAGCATTCAAACCCTGTACACTGACAAAAAATGTAGTTTTAGTATAATTTGGAGGTTTTAGGTGGGAAAATATGATCAGATTCTCTCACTGTTTTACACCAGATGTTGATGTGATTGTGAAATTTGCTCAGATGGAGTTCAAATGCGGTGAACCGGAACGTGCGAAGACTATGTTTGACAACGTCCTGTCAAGTTACCCCAAGCGCACAGATATTTGGTCAGTCTACCTGGACATGGTCATCAAGCAAGGTGACCCTGTAAACACAAGGTTTGTCAGTGTATTATTCACATTTTGCGATGTCTTGATTGTTCTCAATTTAACTTTAGCTCAACCACAACAAGCCTTCTATACTTTGTTTAGCAAAATTTTTTGAAATATCTACAGAAACAAGTGGAAAAATATAATAAAATTTTTTTTGTTATATTGGCAAAATATTTCAGCCAAAACATCTAAACCAAAAACACTATTAATTTAGGAATGGAGTATTACTTTTTATAAGATGTTATATTGTGGTTTGAAAAAAAAATATTGTTTTTCTTTGGATACGAACCTAAGACCCTGCAATTACTGCTCGGTTGCTCTCTCAACTGAGTCATGAGGTCAAGCTAATAAACTCTCTTGGATTTTTCTATTAGAACATGTTATTCCCAAAGTATTGCATAATATGCAATAAAAAAAATAAATTAGTGTCTCTTCCTCTTTTGCAGGAACTTGTTTGAGAGAGTCATCAGCCTGGAGTTGCAGCCTAAAAAGATCAAATTCTTTTTCAAACGATACTTGGATTATGAAAAGAAGTTCGGGGATGAAGGTAGAGTGAAAGCAGTGAAAGCAAAAGCGGTGGGATACGTTGAGAAAAAGTCATCAGTTCTTACATGAGAAAAGATTGGAAATAGTCAATAAAATTGGAAAGGAAAATATTACAATATCATGTCTTTGCCTCATAATCAAAACATTTTAAAATCTTTCTGCAGTACTTAATGATAATGATTATAGTAGGAGGCAACTGTTGAATCAAGACCAACCCAAGAGCGTGTACAATGTAAACTACTGATAAATACAAAACTATGACAAAACTATCATTCTGAATTTCGCGATTTTCGCGCGCCCGTAATTTTCACCATCGTTGTTTTATCGCGAAAATTAAGGGCGCGTGAAAATAAAGGGCTTTACAGTATACGGTATTTATACAAAAAGCTCTGTGTTACAACAGACCATATAATTCTGAATTAAAACCACAAGTTATGCCAATACATTACAAATTAGAAAAGGTATGTCTTAAACCGATTTTATTTTTTTTGCTATGTCGGCCTTACCAAGAAGATTGTTCCCTTTTGTGGAATGGCTAGCAAATGCCCTGTGATCGTAATTGCGGAGAAAGTAGAAAAAAGTGACACTAAAGCTAAATCTTAAGGTGTGTGTAGGTACACATGGTTGCAACAGCTCTCAGGCCAATGCATCTCTGTTAAGAAATTGCTTCTAAACAGGGAGCCATTGTAGATGATTAAGAAGCTATGATTTTGTGACATGTCTTCCAACAGATATGCTGATGTGTTTAACAACCAACCATTATATAACTTTAATCACAGGTTTAAGACATTTATGGATCTATGTCAATCTAAGACCAAGAAAGGCCCAGCAAAAATACAAATGGCTGCTGTTAACATGCCATCACTGCAAGGCACATTAAATTTAGAATGGTAAAATAATGAGGACAAGGACATCTGTTGCAGACTGCCAATATCAGAAGGGTTGACATTCACCATTTATAAATGTGACCCACCAAAAATAATACAATGTCATTGCCTAAAAAAGCTGTTTTACTATAATTTTGTTTCTAGTGACCAAAGAATATTTTGCAGTCATTTTTGGCTAAGTGTGTAGTAATGTAATCAACTTCGTACATGTATTAATATCAGTTTTCTTTGTCTCCTAGTATTTCCAGGTTTATTCACTCAGTCCACTTACTTTGATAGAAATTACTACAGTTGTTTTCTGGTACATTTTGAGTCTCAATTGCGTTGTATAATGCATCAAACAGTTGAGTATTCCCATTACTACACACCGCTTTTATTGTGTATATTTTATTTTAAACTGCGAGATCACAAACCCTGTCTAGCGCCCTCTGTGGCTACTATCAGGTTTGTTGGTACAGTCACAGACGTAGGCCTATCATTAGATTTAAAATCGGAAACAAGTGCGTATTTGGCATAAAAGCTGAAGTAAAATGTATCCGTTTTATCGTATTTGACAGTACGGAAATTAATAAAGAAATTAACGTTAAATATTGTATACAAGCGTCGGCATCTAAATTCATTGATTCAATAGAAGACCTGACTTACTGCCTATTGAAAATCCTGTTACTGTATTCATGCTATTGTAGTGAAGTAGTTCGGTGATTCAGTTTGTCAGAATAACGATTGTGGAAGTGCAATCACTTAATAGTGATCTAAAATGTGTATTACTTTCCAAGAAACATCGTACTTGAGCACTTCGTGTTGGTTATGGTGATCGTCACGTATGCTTACAAATATCTGCCAATTCTCTTTAGAAACAATTCTTACTATTATTGCTGAAAAATAGTGTTTTGGAGTTTCATTTCAATCAATTAAAGGCACATGTGTCTTACAAAGAGATGATGCTCATTTAAACAATAATTAAAACAGAAGGATGAGAGATGGAAAACAGTAAATAAAATCGTGTACTTTAGATTTGAAACGTCCAACTGTTTCAAGTAGAAGGCCTACTCTACAGCCTGATAAGTGAAGTTCATTCCATAAGGAACGGCCAACAAATGGGCTAGCCCCAACGTGTCTTGCCTACGTAGAGATTCTTGTAATCGGATCTAAACGCTTATATTTGTCATGTGTAGTTTTATATGTAAGCTTTACATATATTTTGAATATGATTTTTAGACAATAAAGTTAAATAAATACGTAAATATATTGTAAGCATTATACCCCAGTGTCTTATGGTAATATCACGGTGCAATGCTTCTTATATGGAAGTTTCGCAAGAAAATACGAAAAAAATAACGAATACTGTTGTGTAACTCGTTTTTCACGCTGTAGAGAATCTTTGCGGGCCTTGTACAGTACTTGGTATGACGGGACGTCTTGTTTTACGATGAGTAGTTGACAGTTCACTAGGAAAAAGCATTGATTTGTAAGCTACAGAAAATAAACCTACCATTGAATGACTTGCTACATTTCTAAACTTCTCTATAAATATTTAAAGTTTTTATTATTTCCTATAGTGCAAAACTCAATACCGTTACATTAAGCCAATACAAGTTTACGACTAGTCGATGGATTTATTACTTAACAAAAGAGGGCGGTAATCAAATTTTACATCTCATTCCCCGTCAAACGCTAATGGTCCATACAGCACGAAATGAATACATGTGATCTGACCTTAAAATTGGATACAAGTATGTGACTTATGTATGAAAGTAAATGATTTGTAAAATGAGTCGCAGACTGAAGGATTTTAATTAAGCGATCGGTAGATAGCGTTTGCTTGTAAGTGACAAGGAATCTGTCCCAATAGATGAGATTTAATCATCACCGTAGCCCCCTGTCATGTCGATAACGCTGTTGTCTTCGAGCAGATCGAACAATTAAAATGACAAAGTAACATGTATGACGTTTAAATGATAACTGCATATGGTAACCACAGTACTCAGTACTTTGGAACTATATTAAGATATAAAATAATATTGTATACCGCGATAGTACAGTACGGTATTGTTTTATTTATTCATTTATTTTTTATTTCAAACACAACAGCAATGTATAAATACAATCAGAACAATCGAGAAATATAAAAATATACAATTCATGATAAGGTAAAAGACATTTAAAAAGGAATGCATTCACTGTAGACCTAAATATTGCTTTGAGATTATATTATATTGTTGTTATTACTATCACAGCCATTATTATTATTATTATTATCATTATCATCATCATTGCCATCATCATTTATGCACTATATTTCAATTATCATTCCTTACTAGATTACTAAAATAAGTTGTAAGCCATCATGTACTTTGTAGCAAAGCTAAATTGTAGTACAGGAAGCAAAAATATAACATACAAAGGGAAACATCCAGCAAAAATCACGAAAGAAACATGATGACACAGCAAACATCTCACATTAAAAACAATACAGTACAACGGTCATGAATAAATTGAGATGGAGTCACTGTCTACGTTGGCGAAATATTGAGACACATTAAAGATAATCATAATCTGTTCATCTAAATTAATATTAGGCCCTATGAGAGAGTAATTATGGTTTAAATGATCGTAATCTGCCATTTAGTTACACAGGCGCAATATTGGTCATATCAACATAGTATATAAAAAAAAAGCAGAGATATCATTACACATAGGTGGCATGTCAAAATCAACAACAAAAGTATAGCTCAGTATAATATTGCTTATTTTTATATAGCCTACTTTTTAAACAGGGAACAGTAGAATTATTTAAACTACCGTAAATGCTTACTTTTTTGTATACGTATGCCTATGTATACCGTATACCTACAGTACTGTGCTTGGTTCAAAGGCCTATTAGTAACTAAGCACAGTAGGCCTTTCAAGGGTGAACCAAGAATGACAATTTCCACCGTCAATTAATTTAGTGGAGATGTAGGGCGGTGGCTTGCCTTCCAATCTCATAGTTCTGTGTTCAAATCCTGTGACAGCTATGGATTTTTTTCTCAACTTTAAAACGCCACTTCCTAAGCCTTAATACGTCTTAGATTATAAAGCGTCACATTTATTTGAGAGCGCCCTGGATACCAGCTTTCCTTTTAGGATAAGCTGAAAATGTAACCCTCTTTAGGCCTAACTATTGTATAAAAAAAACCCCCAATAGCACAGCAGTAACAATTTAATTATAACATCTGTAAATCATCAAAAACGGAATTGTTTCGATGTGTGTCTCTTTGGAAGAAGATAACTTGTTTGATCTTTTTAAAATAGGCAATTTTATGTATTTAACCGAGGGTTTCCAAGTGTTATGACAGACAATATAGGGGTGGGTAGGTCTAAGACTATCTTTAGGGGTGGGTAGGTCTAAGTCTATCTTTAGGGGTGGGTAGGTCTATTGATTATAGTGTGAAAGGTGGCTGATAAGCAGAAGAGAGACCATTCGTATGGAGAGTTTGAAATTTATTAAATGAACATGTCTCTACCTCGTGTAGTTGATAAGTGATATCCGTCAAAACAGCAACACACACACATCCACCCACGAACAAATCCCTGACACCCGCCTCCCTATATGTCGTCCCCAAATTGTCAAGAAATATTACAATAATATTTGTCAAAGCCGGAGGATAGGCCTATTTATGGTGGACAATTTTTGTGACGACTGGTTAAGCCGAGGCGATAATATTATATTGTGTTCGGGTGAGTTTGATTGATTGGCTTAATGTACGCTCATTCGTCCCTCGATTGATTTGTCTGCGTTAAATCTAATTTTACTTTTTGGTTTTCATACAAGAGTCCATGTGCGTTGTTGATGTTGAAGGAGTTTAATGATCATTTCTTATAGTCTATCGTTATACTGTACAATCTTATCCAAGTGTATTTCTGGGGAGGGCTTAACCACCGAGGAGTTATATTAATGTGTTATTATTTTTTTGTAAATGATTATAAGGCCTATAGGCCTATTCGTTTAGCGGGGCCGGTGGGCGTGGGTGCGCGATGCGAGGAGGGTTTGGTGATAGACATTAAGAATATATTTAGAGTGGTCAGTGGGCCTCTCATTACGGGGACCACCACCACCACCTCTTCATGTCAAGATGACCAAATTGGCCCGTCGATAATAGGCCTACTTTAATTGGTAATACACTTTGCGTTGCGGTCCTTAGAGAGCTATCGACACGTTTATGAATGCACTGAGCAGACTATAGACACGTTTATGGTTGTCGTGAGTCAAGATTTAAAACGCTTATTAGTAATTTCGTTGTTTCTTTGTGGTACACCCTACATCTGGAAAATTTAAGACGGGAATATGAAGTTGATATCTCAATGAAGAGATCATTTTCAGCGACTCAAGAAATTTAAATCCCCGCAGACTACGACTGAAAGACAAAAATAAACAAACCGTCCTGCAGTAACGAAAAGATAAAATCCCACGAGAGCTGTAATCTCCAAGTTACCGAACCTCAAGCGCATAAATAATGTAGATACTTGGCCGGGCTGGCAGCGGCCGTGTCCTAAAATACATCATTCGAGTTTGATGGGGTATGCCTAGAAATTAATTGATATAAGTAGCAAATTGAGACCAGTATCGAAGGGTAGGTTTTCACTCGATTTATTCTTTAATGGAAACCAGATCCCGGCTTCAAATATCTTGAACCCTTGAGATATATACTTGGGATCAGTGTTCAAAGTAGCCAAATCAATTGACAATGTGACCACTATTAAACTTGTACTTGTAACATTTTAGAACTCATTATTTATAATTAATTATTTTGTCACGTGTTTCAATCTGAAACTCAATTAACCACGCTGTCCTCAAAACTTACATCGGTTACTCAAACCGATAAACTAAGCATAACTGTATGATTGTTTGTTATGAATTTTGATGAGGAAAAATTAAATCGTTAGACAAGCACTAGACAAAAAAAAAAACAAAAAAAAAACACAAGATATTATATATTTCAAGTTTTTAGCGATGATCGATGAGTTACGCAGATTAAGAACCCAACGTGTCGATCACCGATTGGTTAAATTGATTGTTATCATTAATTGGATTTTCCAATAATACTTAGCAATAAAGGATAAAATCAAAGTAAAACATTATAGAAAGTAATTACAAAATATGTCAAACGCATACTATAGGCATACGGTATTAATTATGAGGCTCAAATCATCGCTCTCCGACCTATTTCCATTTCTATTTTGCTTGGTCTAATTATAAAATCTCGGCTGTGGGATTAAACACATAGTAACCCTCAATATTTAAGCTTATGAGTACAGTATGATCAATATGTTTTTTTTTTTTTTGTTTTTTTTTTGTTTTTTTTTGTTTGGATTTTTTTTTGTTTTGTTTTGTTTTGTTTTTTTTTTTGTTTGTTTTGCGTTCGGTTTGGGGATAGAATTGCTTATAGGCCTACCTACTTAAATATTGAGGGTTATTAGGCGAGTCGATTGGCCGAGCGGTTAAGACAGGGGAACCGTGACATACAGCCATAACATTCGGCGCTGGTTCGAACGGCACGCTCGCCTATGGTTCCGGTGGTGGAACAAGTCTTCTCGGGTAAGGACTCTAAACCGTAGGTCCAGTGTATACAATTGGCTTGTGGGCACTTTAAAGAACCCTGTACATCTTTCGAGACGAGTAAAATAAAGTTTAATTTGTTTTGAAAGTATAGCCATCACCAGCTTCAGTGTTTTATGGGTAATTTGTTTCCATGTTCTCGTAAATCTTCCAAGAAGAGTTGAGTTGAATCTACAGATTTGCCCTTACTTAAGTAAAAAAATACGGTAATAATGAACTTACCACAATGTTAAAATAGAAATAGGATCGCTTACATAAGAATTCACCAAGCATTCCCCACTCCCAAATTTCAAGAATTTAGCATAGGCGAGAGCTTTCGTTACGTGAGGGTGTGGGTTGACGAATGTATTATGTGGAAAATGGGGGGAGGGGGAGGGGGTAGGTTAGGTTTATCATGTACCGTACATATAGTGTTGTTTCTATAGTATAGGCCTACTCGTCCTAACATGGTTCAAAAGAATTTGTTCTAAAATTCTGTCCACACTACCAAATTTTATGTGACAAAGAATACGCCCATATTTGGATGTAATAAGCCCATATTTGGATGTAATACGCCCATATTTGGGTATGACAACATCAATCCCAAATATGGGCACATCACACAAAGTTAAGTTTGATAGTGTGGACATGCTGAGCATAAATACTGGTACATTATCTGTGATATACATATAGTAGTATTCAATATCAAGTATTCAATTTATTTCACAAAAAGAAGATAAAATAAGACAAATTCAAGTGTGGTGGGGAAACCAAAACATGAGCTAAGCTCGTACAAGAAATCGGCCACCTTTCAAAAACAGGCCTACTCAGGTACCAGTACAATACTCTGTTGTACCGTGACTTTTATATTTTACAAATAACACTATTTACCTGTAAAAAAAAACACTGTATAAGATCCCTTTTTATTGACGGAAATCTAAGATTAAATACAGTGTTTATAAAAAATATTGTATATATAGAACAAGAGGATTTATAGACATTCATGTTGTTTTTGATTTGAATTGTATTTGAAGTAAAAACTATTTTTGTCAGACCTTATACCTGTATATAGATGCACGGGATTATATAGGATAAGCTGCTATGGTTTTCTGCATTATAAACTCATTTGTGTTTTCCCGTTTGACTGCCTCAACATCGAAGTATACCAACCATTTAAATACTCATCATCGTAGTTGGTTGATACTGGTATATATTTATCATCAAGCCTTTGTATTTTATTCGGATTTCGCAGGATATTTGTTTATTCGGATAGGCAATGGTTACGGTATTTACCTATAAATACTATTAATTATTTCAAAAAAAATAATAACACGTAGTAGGTAATATTAACAATAACAACAACAGCAATAAAACAAATAGGCCTATATGATAATGTTATAAAAATAGGAATAATAATAATATAGTAACACTGTACTAATAATATACAACAACAACAACAACAATAATAATAATAATAATTATAATAATAATAATCAATATTGATTATAATGATATTAACAATAACAATAATTTTAATAATGAAAATAATAATAATTATAAATTCATGATAATGTCGTGTATACTTATAAGCATAATACTGTAAAACCTCGAATTGAAGCCCAGTGGGCTTAATCTCGAGAAGAAGCCCATCTCGAATTGAAGGCCAACTCTTTAGTTTGCAAAATTAGCCTCGATGGGCTTCTTTTCAAGATATCATAGGCTTCTCTTCGAAATAGTACAATATACACACTGCACATGAATTTCAAAAAAACAAAATAAATTAAAAACAAGCTTGGTTTATAAGTAGTAAGTAGGTGATTTAAAGCCAGTTAATACACTCCATTCACAAATTCACATAATTTACGGCATTCATTTTGAAAAGAAGCACCCTCTTTATTTTGCAAAAGTAGCCTCGAAAAGAAGTCCATCTCGAAAAGAAGCCCATCCAAAGTTCGCGAAAAAAAATAATAATAAAAATAAAGCCTAGGGCTTCAATTCGAGGTATTACGGTAATAAATAATGAGGGATTGAAACTGATCAAATTAATGAATGTAATAGAGGCAGTGAAGAGGAGAGGGGAGAGGAGAGAGGAGAGCGGGGTGAAGGCGCGAAGTGTCATTATCCTTCGAAAATTAACGAGTAGAGGAACTCGGTGCCCAAAATGATTTATTATCGACGTCACAGAGCAATTCGGTAATCGGTTAATAACGTTTTAACGATGAGATTCATTCCTAATTACTTCGGCTGGTTAATTGGCCTTCAGAATGCAACCCACACAGGACTACCAGTTGCCTGGTTATGGTAAGTGCAGGTACAGTACTTTAATTGCGTTTACTTGGCCTAAACGACACAGACGTTCAAGGTGTGCGAGAGAACAACTAAACGAAACAAGACAATTTAGTTTTTTAAGCGTTTGTCTAAAATATTATTAGCTTATATCGTTTACATTTGTTTTACTCAAATTTGTTTTTTTTATGTTAAATATTTATTTAATAGATATAGGCTTATATCCACTTTAATATTAATAAATTATTAATATATTTCTTTCTCTTTCAAATTTATATTACAACCCAAAGAATATTCCCTTTGGTCTGCCTTGGTTGTCAACCTAAAAAAGCCTGGCTGGTAGAGATAGAATCTCCAAAGATTAACTTCATCCAGTTCCTTAATTGCCGCTAATGAGCCTCCCCCCCCGCCCCTTCTTCCGGCGCTCCCTGTCACACACTCTTTTTACATCATGATATTCAGTGCCGGATTCATTGTATTCAATTTAACGTTTGAGTGTGCCATGAGGTGGTATAGACTTTTGATCTGTAAAAGTCGGTTCCTTCTATTTTGAATTCCTGGATCCGCCACTGATATTTGATATTTGATGGTTGTCACGTTAATGGTCGCTTCCCCTGGATGTATATGGGGAAGAAATGCCTATTTCTGTGACTTTTTCTGTTTTTATTCCTTTTCAATAACAGTGTCGCAGTCTTCCATACTTTCCTATCCAAACTTAGTTCTTTCTTTTTTCTTTTGTCCTTTCGATTTTTTTAGGTCTACTGCCCTTCCTTTAGGGTGCCCTGCAATATTGCACAGTTAGCGGTTAGGCCTACTTATCTCTTTCTTTTCTTAGAAATTGAAGCAGCCGGCAGCAGGCACCGCCATTTTTCTCAAAACGTATTAACATTGTTCATGTCTTTCTCGTGGCCTCGATTTGACGATGCAATTACTCTTCTTAAATTCATGATTTTCAACGAGTATCAAATTAATTAGGCCTTTATATATTTTTGCAACATTTTTCATGTCTTGAACCACAAAATGAATAGGCCTTGGTTATTCCATTTAATTTGAATGGCAAGTACTATATTAGTTTTCCAAGACATATCTAACACCACAAATTATAACAATAATAAACACCTGAAAATTGATGAACGCCATCACGATAACTGTCAATTGAAGCTATGGAGTTGAAGCGGGGGTTTCTGTTTATACATCACTCAATATTCCTTTAATAATGACAAATTTATCAATTTGTCGATCTATTCCACCCACATTTAACACATAACTCGCTGATGATGATAAATACTTTTTATTAAACCTGAAATTGTACAACTTATATCGGTTATCTAGGCATCAATTTATGTACACACATTTATCGTTAAACCCATCACAAAAAAGTGTGACGAAACACAAACATTAACAAGTCCTCAACAGGCGGGAAACAATACTACAAACCTAGCGTGAGGATGCTATAGTTAGATAATAAATTAATGTAGAGCTTCCAAAATGTCCGTACGCTACAAAGAAGTATACGTCCACAGTTATTCACTTCAAGACAAAATATAGATTTGCAATACAGTATAAACTATCTGTGAATTAATTACATTCAGTAGATAATATAACTTGTAAGCCTTTCGGGCAGTCTATCGTTCACAGAATTCATCAATTCTTCAAAAGCAGTACCGTAACGAGCTTTTGTATGTTTAAACTTTTTATTATGGAGATTATGCTCGTTGTTGGGCCGGGCATTTACTGCGATCAACAGTCGTCGGCCGACGCGATTTTATAAAGAAGTCAAAGACGCGCACGCAATCCGTTCAAACTGGCACCTATTATCAGCAGACGGCGTCGCGTCGTCTAGCGCACACAGAAAGCGGAGTTGAATTCGTTGTACGACGCAGTGAGCGCCCAGCTTTACGTGTAACAAGTACTTTAGCTGATTTTATGTATTTTAAAACATTATGATAAATTCCTAATGAGTGTCTTCTATCGATTGTTGGCAAAATATGATAGGCCCACTTATATCATTCCAAAACCCATGCAGTATCATTATATTGGTTTTTTTTTTCTGATTTCCGTGACTAGTGACGGATAGAGCTGCCATTTAAACGAACTTTGATGACGTAAACACCAACGCCAACATTGGCATAAAACGCGACGCAAACGCATTCAAGTTTGCTGACGCGGCCTGTCTTATGCGCACGCGGCGTGACGCCACAGAACTCTTCTTTTTTTTTTTCAATAGTGAGACCGTCAGCCTTGACTTGGTTTGTTTTTGAAGCGTGTATGAACTGTGCTTTGTATAAGTAGGCGTACATACTAACAAACGAATATACTTAGTTTAGGAGAATAAAATTAAATTAAGGTTGACCCATTTGTTCAATCTATGGCAGGCAGCAGGCTAATAAATCCACGCATCAATGAAAGAAAAACATCAAGGTAGATCGCTTCGCTCCCTTGCATGATCTCATCAAGTTCGAAAACGAACTGATGAGCTTGTTAGCTTCTAAGCCGCGGCTCGTCATCGGTTTTTCTTATCAATTAAGATATACTCCACCATGCTTTATAAGGAGTATTACACACGGTCCTAAATCCAGCTTAATTGAAAAGTTTGCAACGTTTTACACATAATGTATCAACAGATAACACATCATATGTGCTCTTGGCGCACACCTTCCTCGTAATCACTACTTGACCGAGATACTACCTTTTCCCGCCAACTCTGTCTAAGTAGTGTTTGTCGTCTGTAAGTGTATACTTGTTTCAATCAGTTTCTTCAAGTGCCAATTACTTTACGAATGAATCGAAAGACAGATTTTAAACTTCATACACAAGTAATTAGATAGGCATATTCCCTTTCTACACTGACTTCTGTTTCTATCGGTTATAGGCATGCCTACTCTCGCAACTGACTGCTCGTTACTAAATTGTAATTTAGAAAGTTTAACTCTCGATCCTCAAGTACACAAGCCTCGACAAAATAGTTAATCTTCGTATTGTATCTAGTTACGTAAATAAGTTTAAAATTTGGGCCACAAACTTGTCCGTTTCACTCATTAGGCCCCTACCTATCATGTAAATACAAATTTTGTTCTGATGTTGAGTCTTCTTCTTTACTGCCAATAATTTCTATTTCTGATTCTGATTTCTCCGTTTCCTTAGAAATTAAAAACTCTTCTGTCTTCTTAAGCTGTTCGTCACATTTATCTATATATTCGTTTTCTATGCATTGTTTAGTTCCTGCGGTATCAAAAGTGTTAGCACTATCACCACTGTTGTCATCAGTGGGCTTTTGACGGTTTTCGTCGCTGCTGGACCGCTGCTCGTTTCGTTTTAGCGATTCCAAGTGCTTTGGTCCACCAATCTTATGTTCTGCAGCTTCTGAGTTCGAAATTCCTTCCAACTTCTTCCACTTGGTACGACGATTTTGAAACCATATTTTTACCTGAAATGGAAAAAATTACGGATGAATATTTTAAGTGTTATGAACTTGTGTGGTAACCATGGCATAGCTGTACGGTATCATTTATTAGAATTTAGTTAGAATTGAATAGGAAGTGGGGTTTCCTTTCCCGTCCACCAATCTGCGACTCCACAGATATGACAATTATATCCAATATTAGGCTAATATTTATTTTTCTCTACAAATAATATTCTATTTATACAGTATTTAACTTTCTTATTCGGATGTTTTTGTTTGTTAAAAAGTTAATTGTATCCATCGTCAATTATAGGGCCATCATTCGTTGGGACCGATTAGGAAAGTCAAAAATTGTATTTATTAACAATAACAACGCAGCTATTTTTATCCGGATTTATTTCCAGGGTATTCGTCTCAAAAAAGCCGCAATAATCCGCCAAAGATTGTCTGGTTTGTTGTATTTGTTTTTGAACGACCTAGGCCTGTGGATATTCATCGCCGAATTCTCAAGCGTCAAATCAGCCTACCGTTAACGAGCTGTTGTGTCGCGCAGGCCGAATCAAAATAGCATTGTGCTCTCCAGCTACCAACATGTCAACAAACAGGCTGTTGGCTCAATTTTTTGTTTGACGAAGATTCATAAAAGTTGATTTTGCCCCTTATTTGCAACCGAATAAATGTGTCGACTTTACGATCAAACGCGCACGGTTACGAATTTTCACGAAGGAGTTCCTTGTCGTCGTAACAACTTCAACAATGAATATGATGATGAGAAGAATGATGTTCATAACAGTTCATTTGCAACAATACCGTACTTATAGAGCTAATACAATAGGCCCACATCCAAAACATGATCAACGCAAGTAACAACAGTAACGATGAGTAGTTAATCTTCATAATTCTAGGACTATGCCTAATCATCATCATCATGCATCATCATCGTCATCATCATCATCATCATTAAGATTGTCTTATTATTATTATTATTATTATTATTATTATTATTATTATTATTATTATTATTATTATTATTTATTTATTTAATAACATCTTTAGCCAAGATGACACAATTATTTGTGAAATGCTTTTCCTGTTGCTGTTGTTTGTTTGCCTCGTCAATCAGCCGGAAATATTAAATAGGCCTATTTAAAAAAAAATATATTTTAAATTAAAATAACTTTTATATAATTATGTGTTCCATCTGTTACCAAAGACAGTACTTAAAAAGGAGCATCAATGTACACAGGTGTATAGGCAGGTAGGCATAGGCTTATAATATGTTAATATGTCGAAAAACTTCTTAAAGGTATTCAGGGACGATCGCGCCTTAAGGCCCACAGTAGCCAGCTGTAGTATGTCTACATTGAAAATAATAATTTTACAAAGCAACCGACGTGACAAGATTGAGTTAAACAGATTGGTTTGTCTTTTAAACTTAGGGGAGTGAGGCTATGAAGAAGGTTCATTCAGCGTAACCTCTGCAAGTCACTCACGATAAAGA
Source organism: Anneissia japonica (assembly GCF_011630105.1). NCBI lineage: Eukaryota > Metazoa > Echinodermata > Crinoidea > Comatulida > Comatulidae > Anneissia > Anneissia japonica. The sequence continues at coordinate 1,748,840 of NW_022698455.1, forward strand.
GGAAAATAGGCCTAGGTTGTTTTTTACTCTAGGCTAATGGCCTACAAAGGACGCACTTTAAGAAGTTAAATGAAGAGGAAAATGCGCTCACAATGCATAAGCTTTTGACGAAAGAACTTCTTTACACCTCCAGCGCAAGGATACATTCAACTCATTGTAAGATTATTTAGCAAAGTAGTCTGCAACAAAGGGCGCGTAACGCACGACGATTTAAACAGGAATCTAAAATATACATAGGGCCTAGACATCACAATTGTTCCGATTACCACCCACTTATCCATTTAGACTCAAATTAAAATTAAATGTTACAATCTCTTGAAATTGTACCACGGTGGTGTGTCAATGTCTTTAATATTCGCTCACATTTGACACAACAAGTTCCCCAGGGTAATGTCAATGTTGTGGTGTGGGGGCGTGGTTTTATCTTGCGTGGACGTTTGTCACATAAGAGGTGGGGTTGATTGGTCAATTATTTAGATGTTAAATTTACTCCTACGAGAAAATACAGTAGGCCTAGGCATTTGGTCGCCTGTGACTCTTTTCAATCCCAGACGACCGAGGACGGCGTATCATCGCTTTAAAAAGGAATCAGACTCTTCTACGACTAAACGGTAATTTGCTTTGGCCTTAAAGCTCATAATTTGACATTCACAGCATCAATATTAGTATGTTTACATTCTATCAACTCTATGGGTATTGTGCGAATGAAAAGAATATGTAGGCGGCCTGTAGGCCTAGTATCGTTAGTAGCTAAACGGAGTTGATATTTAATTTTAATTGTCAATTCGGTACACGCAAGCAGTTGACAGGACCATATTAATACGCCTCTCTATAGTTTGCATAACTCACTCAAATTTAATCAGTAATTATATTTGTCAGACGATTTCAATGAATCATCATTAGTCAATTTGGAAAAAAAAACACCGGGCTAGTTAACGGAAAGTGATTTTTTTTTATTCTCTCTTTCTCTCTCTCTCTTAATAATACGAATACGGAACGAGTGTTGACAAACGAGTGGTATTCTTAACTGCTGACAGCATAATTGATTCCGACCCCCCATTTATTCCCAATGGCTTACTGAAATGCAAATATCCTTGGTTCAATTATGTGTTTGGAAGGCGTTTAGATATCTAGACGCGCGCGCGATCACTGTACCGACAGTAAGCACGTGATTTTGACGTAAATGAAAAATAATTCAACTATCGGTTTGATAATGTGATTCCCGTTGATTATTATTTATACTATATTTAAAATTAATTAATTTGTTCACCAATCTATCGTTGTTCGCCGAATATATACCGTACATGCGCTAAACCGTAAATCAAACATGGTATGATTACGCAGGATGGGATGATCCCAATGCTAACAATTACGATATGATTGCGGATTAACTAATCAAACCACGATTTTATTGCGGATAATTAGCCGATTTAATGATCACTATTTGATTGTGGATAATGTAACATAAGGTGCTGAGTATTTAATTAGGTCTATAGGTTGTCAAGGTGGTCACAATGCGTGCGGATCAGACAATTATATTAATCAATATTTGACCGCCAGTCGTGATGACCACTCGGTACATGCGTATGCCTTTGATTGAGTACCGGTATAAGCCTAATTATAGTTATTTCTATAGTATATTTGGTGCCTTTCGTAGTAACAGCCGGTGAAAAGAAATAGGGAATCAATTCTAGAGGATGAGAAATTACTCCTACGTTTCATTAGAATTCCATGTGGTATAATTGCTTTGAATTCCAATATTATATACGCCTAGGCCTATGTTGCATATATACAATATAGGTTATATAGACCTATACAGGCCTATATTATAGTAACTGCGGGAGGATGTTAAAATGTTTTATATTTAATTATTAATTAATTAATATTATTCTTTTTTATTGTTTTATTTATGTTATTAACAATTGTTTCTTAAACGAATTCCCAATTTTGATTGGATGATATTGTGTGTATGGATTGAATTCTGCATGCTTTTAGTCCATTCTCAATTGTAAAATTGTTGATTTTATTTATTTATTTCATAACACATAATACATAACACAAGTAACAAAGGAAATATAAATAGAAAAACAAAGAAATTAATAATTAAAAAAAAATAAGTACCGGTAAATAAAAAATTTAAAAAAATAAAAAATAAAATAACTAAGTAACAAAGGAAAAGAAATTATTACATATAGATATATTATATAAATAAAAATTTAAATTAAAATCAAATTGACTATAAAATAATTAAAAGCAGAATAAAAAGGCACAAAAAAGCAAAAAATAACAAAGTTAAAAATAAGATTTAAAAAAAAATTATATATATTTATAAGTTAAAATAATAACATAACACAAGTAACAAAAGAAATATAAATAAACAAAGAAATTAAAATGAAAAATTATAATAAAAACCAAGTAACAAAGGAAAAGAAATTATGACTATAAATACGATCGAATAGCACACATGTGTACATACACACATGGATAAATTTCCATGCACGATATAGGCCTGGGCCTACCCACCTGAGTATCGGTAACTTTTAACATAGACGCCATTTCAGCTCGTTCGCTTGCCGATAAATACTTTTTCCCTTCGAACTGCTTCTCGAGTTCAAATATCTGTCGTCCAGTGAACGTGGTCCGAGCCTTTTTCTTTTTCTCGATAGAGTCACAATCCTTTGGTAATTTTCTTTTTGCTGCTTTCTCTCTGGATTTGTCGGAATCTGAAATGATAGAAAAAACCAATATGGGGAGATAATAAAAACTGAACTATTACATTATAATTAGAAGTGATGATCGCTCCTAAGATATTTTCCTGACGCAAATCCATATCTTAATATAGGCCTATTATAATTTCAATTTACTCAACAATCCTCCAGAAGGAGAGAACATTTTAGAATGCAAATTAAAAACAGAAAACAAAACATTACAAAAAAGTTTACTGAGATTTGTCCATCTTTGCACCGGATGGTGTGGTCAGATACCTAAACGCTTTTATAAGAATGGGCTGAGGGGTACTGGGGCAGTCCATCAACTTTTTGATTTCGGAGCAAGCAATTCCACAATTACGCTACCTGCTCGACAGCTTGGTAGAGGTAACATAATTATATATATATTCGAACATTTCATAAAATATCGTAGCTGTTTTTAAATAACACTTTCAGAACCGGGAGAGGAAGAGGTTCGGAAAAACCCCCCAATTATTTCACATCACGTGTGAATATGTTGATTCGTAGCCCAACATTTGAATTGTCTCATTTGAAAATTTACTTAAGAGCAGAGTGTAGGTAGACCTATATAATATAGGCCTAGGCCTATATGATATAGGTGTAAGCCCTAGACCTTTGTATTAGGCCCCATAAATAAATTGATATTATCCTGTTAGGTATATTGCAACAAACGTTAGGACTATCATTATTTTGTAATTCATATAGGCCTGGTGGCAATAACAGTAATTATCGTAGTATTTGTTACTAATTTAACGATTTCATTATTTGCTTTACATTGGATGAAGGCCAATAGAACCTTTTAAGCCTACTTCATACAGTAATTACCAGAATTATCGCTTACAGTATAACATATGGTAAGTTTGCTATCACGTGACAGTGACGCACGCCCAACCAAATACCCTTGTGGGGCGTCACGACAGGCAACGCGAGTTCATTGAAAAAATATATTATTCCAGTAATAGACTAATCACGGAGAGGGAAGTTGCGTGGTGCTGGTGCCTGCTGCCTCGGTAGGCTATTTTTAATTGATTCTAAATTACTGTGCCGACGACCTGGTTTTCAATAACGATATAAAAAATGACCCGTCACTTCAAAGGGTTACCGACTTTTCGAGTAATTACACTTTACTCCATGTATCTTTCCTGTGCTGCTAACAACAATGCTGTAAATTATTAGGCGACGAGCAATTGTATTGTTGCTATCCCGTCTGAGCGATAGAAAACGACACCCTAGTTGTGGTATACCGGGCCTTTTATTTTTTTAGGTACAGAATAACTCCTTTTGGAGTTAAAACAACTCCGTGAAAACAACAATGTATGCAACAACTCAGCATTTCCAAATAATTTCACATTATATAATAATAGTCGCCTAGACCTACCAGCAAACTAATGATGATGTAGCAATATTTATATGGCAGAAACACTTTGAGGTCACTTAATCCAAAAACATGTCTTCATAAATCACTTATTCAACTATTATATAAACAGATTCATTTTTTAACTTCTCAACTTAGTGTTCCATAATTCCTAATTATTAGGCTTACGACTACTATCAAAAATCATGCGTAATTCCGGATGGATAGTCATTAGAATCGTATAGGTACTGTACATAATTGATTGAGAACAGAGTAAAAAACCCTGATTAATTGGTTAATTGTTTGAGAAATTATTAGATCACTTAGGAGGTGTCTAACGATTAGGAACATGTTCTATAATTTCCTGCTAATGTCATGAACAATGGCACTTAGACCATCCGTGAAATAGTAAAATGGCGTGATAGTATTATAAATCAGCATGAGACAGCATGTCATAAAGATATTAATATTGACGAATATTTTTTTTTGTCAATTCAGGAAGTTAATTTAAAGATAAAAAGGAAACTGTGACGTGAACATACTAACCTAATAGCTATAGAAACTTAGACCCGCATTTCGCAGGGGATTCCATAGTGCAAACAATTTAGAGCGCCTGAGATTCGAACACTTGCGATCAAAGGTCCACGAGAGAGAGGTTAACACAGCGCTTGCGAATCGGACACTTGTGACCTCCACTCGGGTCCGGCTATTGACCAGTCATTTCTCAGTGGCAGATAGAGGGGTAGTAAGGGGAGTAGGCCTACGCGATAAGGGCAGTACGCCCCCTCTCTTGTTTGTAACAAAAATAGTTTTGTTAATATTATCAGAAAATCACCAATCTAAATAGTAAAAATCAATCATATACTAAAACGCCATATACAACCTGAGATTAATGAAGATGCTAGTGGTTTAAAGGAGATTTTCCACTTGCACCCCTATTAAAGGCTCTTCTCTGAGACTCTCAATCAGATCGTACATACACTCCCCCTCTTCCATACCGGCCTGGATCCGCGGCCCCTGATCTCTCTCGTATCCACAAGGCCTAGGCCTATCACTATGTTTTCGAATAAGTGTTCTGGTAATTAATAATCATTACCTTAATACATTATAGGCCTACCCCCGATCCCCTAAGAGCTGAGTAGGCTTCTAAGGCAATAACATTGCCGCATCCACATAGTCACACCCAGCTCCCGGGAGCGAGTTCCTTAAGTTCTGTTCAAGGGTTGCGAAGCACTGACACGTGTCACGTGTGGTGGCATGAAATCGGCATTTTGTTCGAAAGGTACAAAAACCGTTTCCATTTCAATAGCATTATTGTTTCTTTTAATCCATTATAACATGGATGAATCAATTAACTGTAATATTACGATTTAATGCTGAGCAGCAATTGTGTTCAATGTTCTGTTTTCTTAGCCATCACCCGATATGTAGTTTATTTCTACTTAACAGAGATTATAAAGGAGTTTGTACTTAAACGGCCATTAGATACCTCGTATCACCATCGTCATAACCATTTTCTATTCGACTAAATCGCTTTTATTGTCTACAATTTTGGACCAAAATACTCACTGCAAATCCATCTTTCACAATCGCTTTCATTCAATCTCATTTTTTGTCTCGATTAGTATTTTAGAATAATATTTTCATAGTGGCTCTTCTACGGTAATCAATAAAATATAATGTTGCAGAAATAGTATCCAGTGATTGATTTAACTAGGTTAAATAATTATGTAGTGATCGGTTGCCTGTGTATTTAAAAAAATAGGTTGTTTTAGTAGACATTTGCACGCGGACTGGCGGGCAATATTCGCCGAATCGCCGTGTTTAATTGCTTCTAATAGCTCTCTCCGCGCCGGGTCATAAATTTCCTGTAATCATCTTCGCATTATTGTATGCGACGAAATTACTAGTTTAGGGCTTTTGTTGTTTTTCTTTTGAACTAATACCGTATTCTTTCTAATCGACAGGTTGAAGCGAGAGTCTGTGTTTTCAACAACAATAATAATAACAAGACCTAATATTAATATTATTATTAATCTACTCAAAAGCCAGCTTACTAAAGTTTACCTGATTTGGATTCAAGAAAAATGACAACACAATAACAAGCATATGGATTTGTGGTTTAATTACTTTACGTTAGTTAATGATGCACACAACCCGTTGGGTGGTATAGTACTATGTAGATATATCAGTGTATGAATTAGTATCTCTCGATTACTGCATACTGCGTGATATTATGCTGTTATGGTTACGCACATGTAACATAACTGTCCATTTATCACAATCACAATACTGTACAGTGTTCCTAATGCAACTGGTGTTTACCAGATGCATAGCTATATAGGCTTGCTGGTTGTGTATATAGGCACTACATAATGTATATGAT
>NW_022698455.1:1755441-1765094 GCF_011630105.1 Anneissia japonica
TTTTCATCTTCCTCCTTCCTTCATCCTCATCTTCATTATCATCATCATTATTATTATATTGGTGTATAGTTTAATTACCGTACTTGTTAGTTAAAGATGCACGCCTGCTATATATTGAAAAAGAACATCATATTATTGTTATTGTGATTATTATTCATATTTTAAAATTACTCATAGGCCTATCATTATTGATATTATTATTATTATTATTATTATTAGGCCCTATTACTAATTATAATTATATTTATTAAATATTACAAATATTTACTCGTAAAAGAAAATATAAAATATTATTAATTATCATTATCATCATCATAACCATCATTTTCATCATCATTATTATCATCATCATAATCACCATTATTTGCCCAATAACCTATGTGCGTCTCCAATTTTAATTTAACCTAATTAGTGTACGCGTTGATGTTTTATTCAAATAAATTACGAGCAAGTCGCTGCCGTGACAATCTGTGCCGCTTATTCAATATTTGTCGTGAGTTCCTATTAACAGGCCTGTCGTACAATGAATCCATTTAGTACGTAGCATCATACCTGTCTCATTGACTGCTTCTTGAATGCTCTCAACAATGCTATTAGTATTAGTATCTCAGTTGACGTGGCAAACGAAGCTTCACGAAGCCGCGCTATTAATTTCCTTCCCAGATTAATTGTTGAAGATTTCGTTTTCACGCAGACTTACCTGATAGATTGGCGAATTAAATCGCTAACGCTGCCGTGAAATTAGAAGATGAAACACCGAAAATAAAGCGATAGCAAATCAAAACAGATAAATCGAAAGGCAAGTCACTTCTGACGATCACGAGAAAAAGTACAGAAAAACACATATCATTTTAAGAGGTTTACTTTACGGTATGAATGAAAAGAAAAGTGTAAAATTATTTCATTTTTTGGAGAGGTATTATAATACTTTACATTATAAAAATCCCGTCGTGTTTCTGTTTATGTATTTTGACAATGGAATAAATATGTGTCCTTTCAGCGTTAAATTGACTATAACTTGTTTATAACATTGTACTGAAATAGTCGATAACAGAAGAAGACGATAAACGGAATATTGACTTAAAAAGGCAATGGATGAACACGCTATTGCGTGATCGTTAACTCAACTTCTTCCCAAAATTAACACAATTGTTTTTTTGTTTATAGACTTATATTTTCTTTGACAATGGAATGAATAAGTGTTCCATATAGACAACATTAAACGACCCCGACTTGTTATATAATAGGCCTAATTGTATGTAATAGTCCATAACACAGAAGGGCAGATGAAACATAATAGATCAAACGTTGATTGAAATAAATATTTGATTAAATTTTGGATTCAAATCCAAGTCTGCAACCTGTCTTACATATCTATGCCTCTAGCAAGCATACGGTACGCATAACTGCATAACTAATGCAATTAATCTGATCGAAACAATATTCAATATTATATAAGTCGTGTTTTATTTGATAAAACATTTATATATGCACATAATGTAGCACCAATGTGCTGTATGTGTAAGATATGATATACTAATAACTTTATACTATAACTATACTAATACTATAACGTTCGTTGTTGAAGGTTATACCAGGGAACAGTTAAATTGCTGTTTGACTGTTCCCTGGTTATACTGAATATTGTAAAACTAGGACAGAAGTATATATGGAAGCTGGATTGGATTGGATTTATTCAGGATAAACACCATGCCAAGGATATCCCACGAAAGTCTGAAGAAGACTTATTTCCAGTGGGGTCCTTCTGGTGGTAATTGGGCAGTGCACCGGGAGACAATCCCCTACTCTTTTCCGACTAGTGCGCTGCTTTCCTTAACGTGCACATTGGCCATAATGTACAACGGGACCAACGGCTTAAACGTTTCATTGGTAAGATGGTGCGCTATCGCAACGTGCATTCCCTCCAGCTAAAGGAGAGCAGCGATAGGAATAGAACCTGAGACCAAGAGATCTCCGCGGTTAAGCGCACACACCAGTGGCTACCCCCAGTTTAGCCGACTGGGCCTGGTATCTACAGTATTATACAAAAGATTTAAAGAAATACAATCAAATAAGTATAATATTAAAACGTGTAAATGAAATTAACACGTCATACTTTCGAGTCTTCTATTAGCTTTAACTTATTTCACATTTTACCGCATTCAGGTAAAAAAAAACCGCTTAATAAATTTCTATTAATATATAATTATACCTTCAAATAATATTTATTATTCTTAATTATTCTGACGAATATTCTACTTAGTTATGGACTTTTTTGTTCATACCATAATAGCTTCATAAACGTATATAGGCCTAGGCTATAGGCCTATATTATGATTGATACACAATTTATTTATTTTAAATCAGTTATCAAACATCAACTATTCCAAGCCAACAGATAAAACAGAACAGTGGAGTCGCAGAATGATAGTCAGACAACAGCTAATTGTAAACTATGACAATGGAAACTCATTGAGCTAATTAGGTGAGTAGGCCTAAAAATAGAACTAATTAGGCTAAAATATTCTTGGCATCGATGAGGGAAGAAGAAGTCATCAAATCATCATTTTATAACTATAGGCCTACTTAATAAACATATTTCTAAAAATCGTTTTATACTGTGGTGCTTATGATTGTTGGTTATGCGACCCGCACGTAACCTTCGCACGTAGACCTACATTGCACACTACATAGCAGGCGAGCTCATTCGTTAGAAGATTGCAGGATGAATGGTTTATAACAAAAAAAAAATGACGAAAAGTCGTGGGACAACCACTTTAACTGTATACCTGTAAGCATAATGTGTCAAAAGGTATGATGACGTCATGAAACACTTTAAGGCCTGACATGTTTTTAAAGCACTTATATAATATCTTCAAAATTAATTTATTCACTATAATAATAACTCAGTTTCCCCCCTTTGTTGTTCAGGTTTTTAGTGGCCAACCACGAATTATCGACACTTACGCTGGATTAAAATTCGTGATAAAACGTTTTTGAGAATAGATTGCAGAGATGCTTCAAAATTAACAACGGAAATATGTGTTATTCGTGTGATTGGCGTTCGCGGCACATCAACACACTTACGTACAAGTGTTTGTGAATTTTAGGCCCGCTAGGCCAGATAAGGATGATACTTTAAAAAAACAACGTAATCGACTTAAACGGTACAACAATTTTAACAACTGAGTATCTAATACTATGATGTTAATGATACGAATATATACAATACAGTAATTACCAAAACTTATAACATACGGTAATATCTTCGCTTGATTTAATGTTAGAGACAAATATCACACTATTAATTGCTGGTCACTGATTACCAATTTATCCAGCTCGAGGAAAGTTAAATAAAATAATAATAATATGCCTAGTAATAGGCCTAGTAATAGTTATTAATAGTAATAGTACAGTTATAGTAATATTAATAGTAATAATAGTTAGGCCTAGTAATAATAATAATAATAATAAAAGTAAATAATACTAGGACGTTAACGACGAATAGAAATAATAATAGATGGTGATGATGATGATGATGATGATAATAATAAAAACAAGGATGAAGAAGGACGATGATAATAATATTAATAATAATAATAATCAACATCTATAATAAGTCTAATAATATGCCTAACAAATACTATCTAATAGGCCTAGTGATAGTAATAATACGAATACTAAAACTACTATCACCAATAATATTAATATAAGTACTAGTTTCAATGATATTAATAAGTATACAATTACAATAGTAAAATATTAATAATAATAAATAGACCTAATAATAATACCAGTAATAGGCCAATATTTTAAAGAAACATTGTAAAGATATTGGCCTATTTAATTTTTAGATATTCTTGTATATTTATATTGTTTATTTTATTTTAGGCTTTGAGTGTTGGAGTGGCACGCCTCTTGGCAACAGAAGGTCTCTGACCTCTTTTGCCACTCCATAGCGCATTCAAAGTTGTATTGCGTCTTTGTCATTTGTGTTGCCGAAATTAATAAAATAAAATAAAAATAAAATAAAAATAACAACAGTTGATATTAATTATTAATGTTAATACTGCTAAAGTAGCACTAGGTATTTGTTCTATGTTTAATTATGTCATTAATATTCGGATACATATTGTTTACTCTTCAAATTATATTTAGGACAAAATGGTATGCCCCTTGGTGTGACCGGTACCTTTGTTACAACTACACTGCCTGAGCGAAATTCGCGGTAAATGCATGCGTTGAACTTATAAAATTAAACAATTAATTCAATTTGAATTGCCTATAATTGTGTATTTAAGGAAGTTATTAAATTGAAAATGAAAATGATAAAATATATTTTTCTTGGCTAATTTACAGACGCATATGTAATACTTTTCTTGTATTCTTTTTATAGACCTTTTATTTTATTGGTAATCAATTTACAGTAATTATTTTTGCACCGTTCGTTAAAAACTTCGTAAATAGGCCTAAGTGAAAACTGAATTCTGAGTTTCGATTTGTCACTGCGAGTTAACAAATTACTTATTCGGTACTTTCAAGCAATTTAGTTTTCATTGAATTTTTAAAGAATTTTCAGCAGATTATTTTAATTTTATCACAGTCAGCAGTATAGGCCAAACTTAATCATAAATTCTTCACTATCTATTTTCCAGTGTCCCGTGAACTTTGGGTCCGTTAAACTGCCACATTATACAGTGCTTACATTCTGATACGGTATAATCATTCTCTTCTCTCCTTTTTCGGGGAGAAGAGAATGATTATTCCACTAAGCCCCGCCCCGCACCTTCCATATTGTTGCATAAAACAATAGCGCAAACGTACGTAGACACGTGCGTTTGTGAGACAAGCGCGTATTCATGACGCTGTTCTGATTGGTCAATTGTTAAATTTGATTGACACGGAAAGGTTTGCTACATTAGCAAGAATGTTAGCAATGTATTAATCATGCGGATATAAAGTTTAAACCTGTTAAATAATATCCAATAAAGGGCTACGTGTCGAGAAGCTCTCTTTTTAGATTCATATTTCAAAACGTTTCTCTGAGACCTAAAATAACCATAAATATTTGACAAATTAGACACACGGGATTATCCTTTATATAGAAAAAGAAATATATTATGTTCCAATGGCTGATCTTTGCTAGCGGGGGCAATGTAACTGAATATGTGTGGTGGCAAAGGTGGTTTAAAACTTACTGGGTAATTATGGTTCGCAAGTAGGCAATGGGTAACATTATACTAAGGCTATGAACTTGCGCCAACGGGAGCACATAGAACTATGCGTTTTCCCGGCACCTATTTAATAGCTGCCAGTATTGACATTATTATACGATTTTTCAACCCTATATTTTACCTCCATCATGGTGCCAAGAGGTGTTAAGTGTTTTATTTTTAATTCTGTTAAATACTATTTTGTACGCATAGAACATACTTCAGTTGGATCTTGTCTCTGTCATGTTTGTTACCGGTAAGATGATCGATATTTATAATCATGATAAACAGTTTGTCACCATCTGTATTGATAAGTTATATTAGGCCCATGTCCACGGACCTGCCTGTGACAGATCTTGTTAAAGATCATTAAAATAAATATTGGAAGCGTGTCAAACGTCACCATGTCGCCAGTGGCAGCATCAACCACCACCACCGATCGTGTGTGACGAATGGTGATATGATACACACGTGCAGTTTACGTGTATCACACGTGTGCTAATACCTTCACACACGTCTCCATAGTGTTATTACAGAGCGTATTAGTATATAGTAATGTTGTTGCTGCTATTAGGCCTATTAATTACAGTATATTAATAATAATAATAATAATAATAATAATAATAATAATAATAATAATAATAATAATAATAATAATAATAATAATAATAATAATAATAATAATAATAATAATAAGAATTTATTGTTTATTGGAACGTATACTTTTATAACAGTGGCACAGGTCAAATGACAGTGCATTCAAAACAACAAATTCGGATTAACTAAACAAAACAATTAATAATTGACTAAAAATTTGCATCGGCGGAACGTGCCGAGCTTGTATTAGGAAGAAGCGCACGCGTTACATAGTTGGCGCGATGATGTTGAGGCACTTTATCACTTCAGAACCATTTATCATGGCGTAGAAAATATATATAAAAGCACTGATCAAATGCGACCAGTATATTATTTAAATAATGATAAATTGCGGATACTTCAGAACACAGCAGGTACTATTGAATGCCTACTAGTATTACCACGAGTAATATCGTAGCTAATCTACCAATTGGATGTATTAAGAACAAATCACAGTCCGCGTTGTCGCGCTTGTAACATTTTGTAACTCGTGAGCGACTTGATTTAATAGGGAGTAAGAACAATGAATTTGGTTGGGCATAATTGTATGTGATTATTCATTGGAACATCCGTACATCCCTTGGCATCGGTTGCCTTGAGACGGGTAATATCTAATTACGTAGTACTGCCAGTAGATGGATCTAGATTGTAAATAAACACGACCGGATAAATGCAATACGCTAAGCGAGGCACTGTTAAAGGCGATTAAACGATTCAAGATTGGCTATCTATAATAAATATACTGCTTCATCGTTATGAAATTATATACAACTGGTGGGACGTCGCGCGAAGCTTTTGCGATTTACCGGCGTGCTGCGATTTCATGAACCCCATTATTGCGCATGCGTAAGTAAGATAATATTTTTGCGCGGAAAAATAAGGACAATTCAGGAAACCTGAATTCGTATCGTGTTTTAAATTTAACTTCAAACAACGTCAACATCCGCAATGTTGTGGACAACTATTTAACTTCAAAGTTGGTGACTGAAATTCTACTTATTTTATTCAGCGTCAATAACTTCTCCATCTTCCTCTTTGTTCTCCACAGTCATTAAGCCTATTATTGTTAGGCTAAATGTTATGATTGTTATTGTTGGTGATGTTATTGTTATTAGATATTGTTATTGTTATATTGTTTAGCAAATGGGTAGACCTAATCTTCTATCATAGGTCTAATGTAATTAGGCCGATCTCTCATTATATACACAGCTAGCCCGAAGCCTTTACGTAGCGCAATATGTTTGTATATGCCTATTTAAAAAGTGTACTGTTGGTACTGTCTGCCAAGCAAAATCGAGGGAAAAATTAAACTAATTAAATTAAACATTTTGCGTATCTCATTTAAAAGGATCCGTTATTAACTTCCAACCAGAAACAAGATCGAACAAAATATAGTTTTCGTCGATTTAAACTGACATATGCCTATTACAACAAAAATCCTTAAATTGCCAGCCAATTTATTACTATGCCACAAAAATACGGGGATGGTATTTTTTTAACTGACTGTTAATTGACGGGCAAAATTTGTTCTCATTCAAATTGTTTTTAATTGTAAGTTAATAACTTGCTTAAAAAAATTAATAAATTTAAATATGGAATTAATTTTTTTTAAAGTTCATGACAGGCAGCACATCTTTAAAATTCATCACGAATTATCCAATGGTCATCAGTGTACCAGCTATTGTGACTTGAGGCCTTTGCGGGTCACAAAAAATATGTTATTTGCCAAATCTATCACTGTTAAAATGATAAATTGAGTCCAATGTGTTATTTGTTTCTAATTTGCTGATGTTTGACATAGCTTTTGTCTGGCGGCAGGTAGTATTTCTTAACAACCCAACGAGATTGTTGGGTTGTTAAGGACGGAGCGGTTGATATAATTCTATTTGATCCAGGGTTTTTGTTGCTACTTGGAGTTTAGGACCGACATTCCTCATTTATTTCAATCGCATCAAGTTTGATAACGAGCCTTAAACTTCTAAAAGACAGAAGCTTGTATCGACAATATATAGGCATTGTAATTTAAATATAGGCTCTTAATGCCTATAATTTAAGACGACGAATATAATGTCTCTTTTCTGACTACTAGATGTAAACATAATTAATAGTGCCATATCATAGCTGTTATCGGCTGGGCCTACTTCCCATGATTCTCACTTATCAAAACTAGGGTAGACAATTAGAAGGATCGAGTCAATATTGAAGAGGCAAGGAGAGGAGAGGAGGAGGGGAGAGAAGCTATATAACGATGCGATAAGGGTACTTGACGATAAGAATTGGAGACAGTAGAAACAATGAAACAAAACGGACGGGTGAAGTGGCCTCATCTGAGGCAGTATCGGAATAGACTGTTCAGGCCGTTATTCTCTATGCCATGCCATTTTTAAAAATGAGACCAAGCCTTCTAGTTTTTTAAGGTCTAAGAAGAAGGGGAGTGGTAGTAGAACAAGTTTATGACATAGTGATATAAGCTCTTTAACTGTCGACTTTCACCGAATGGTAAATTGAGACAATTTTATTTAAAGTCAACTACGGTAATTCAGGAGTTTAAAACTTGTTATATGCTAATTCGCGATTGATTTCCATCAAAAGGTTGCGATTTCCCTGAGTCAAGATTTAAGCCTCTGGTACGCCAACGTTTACAACCTCTTCCAATAAATCAGGATGTATTTCTGATAAACCCATATCAATACCGTATGATTAATAGCTTCGGTTGCTGGTGTTATAAATTACCCAGTTACAATTTGTATCGAATGTTACAGAGGTAACGCAATAGGATAATGAAACTCAACTAAAAAAGTAATTATTTTGCGCGCATGGTTTGTCCAATGATTTCCTACTCCTCTTACGCGAATTTTATTACCGGTAAGTAGGCCTACTGGTATGTACATCAATCCCCTTCCAGAAATTGTAGGCCTATTGACGGCCTACCCATATTATACATTCAGTGTTTTATTAATTGGCCCACAGTTTATCATGGATACATAGTACAATGGTACGTAATGTCGTCCCTTCATCGAAAAGGGTCCAATCTTCGGTTTGTGTTGACACCGGATCACGAACTGTGTGTTCGTACGGTATTCATAGTCTTAACAAATATTTAAATTGCTATTATGGTGTAATGTTTATATGATATGTTATAATACCGTACCGAACTATTTAGCTGATCTACCTAATTAAGAGGAAATGGTATAACGACGAAGGAGTGAAGCTATCGCTCGTCAATTAAAATAGTTCACATAAATTAGGCCACAGAGAATCAATGAGTATAAAACAACTTGAAAGTTTGATATCAGGGATAGCTCTAAAAAACGAATGTGAATAACCCCATTACCATAGGGAAAATAATTCTGTGACATGGTCGTCTGAAAATGATTGTTTTATGTTTTTAATTATTTTCTAGTAATGAGATAGGTTTTTACCATCTTCTATGAATAAGCCTATATACATAACCATTAATATGTTGATCGAACCGACTCAATTTCAGTAGGTATGTGGTAGGTTATTTTATACTCTGTCTTTTGGGGATATAGTAGTATGTGTAGGCACATAACAGTAACACGTTCATTCGTTTATGGAAAACAGATACAGTATAACGAAATCAGTACCGTAGTAGGCTTAATAATTCAAACACTCTCTATGCTTTGAAATTAGGCAACGATAAGGAGAATAAATGATGTAAACCATTATATATATATATATATATATATTTCTGGTTGTTTACTTACGTTTACTTTTTAGCTGTTGCTTATCATTTTTGCATCTCTACTGAGATCCAGCCATTGTTTTCCACAGCATTGTTGT
>NW_022698455.1:1766327-1768352 GCF_011630105.1 Anneissia japonica
ATGACAAGGAAATGTATAAAATTTATTCTTACTGCTATTTATATCTGGAGACGATGTTACTTCTCTTCGATCCATGTCGTCGGAAAACTGGCGGGAGTCTAAATTTTCTCCGGCAGACGAAGATGACCAAGATGGACTAAAATCGGCGCTACAGTCGGTACTTACACTACCTCCACGTTTCAACAGCGGGCCATCGCATTCCGTCTTTTCTAATGTGAAACTATATTTCGTTTTTCTAGTCGTTCCGTCTTTTTGAACGTCGCATAGTATATCGGCTATGAAGTACGGAGTGTGCTGTTTCCCTCGATCGTCGTAGCAATGTGGATGCCATGTACCGACAGCCCCAGGGAGGGGGTACGAGTAGGATGAAGCCGGCGATCCCATCATAGCATGGAGAAGGCCTATTACTCCGTCCATATGCTTTTCTTTTATTAGTCTCGATTAAATACACTGGTCAGAACAACACTGTAGTCGTCGTCACTTAATTATTCAGAAGTTCAGAAGTCAAATATGAAATGATCGCATAGCACTAAACTGCTTTTCAATTTGTTACGAGGGCGACCAATATCGGATAACGTTACATACGGACGGTGTCCACAAACAGAATCAGATTTGGATCATGTAGTAGTAATAAAAAGCAAATAAACCCCACGGCCTAAAATTTCCTGAAAAACGGTACCGATCTTAGGAATCAGGATCCAAATAGTTTCGTATAGTTGTAGCAGAGGTATTTTATCTCTAGTTGCCAAGGTGTTATCATAGATCTTCGAATGAAGTGTTGGTTTATCACCGATTGAGCACTATGAGTGTACGTCAGTTGTAAACACGATTGCTAATGATGGTACTTGTCCTCTTTTGACTCGCGCAAATTAGTCAAATTAAAATCAGTCCTCACCGATGTGATCGATAATATTAAAGTCTCAACATTTCCTTTTGACAGGGATGTAATTTATGATCTTACTGTCGTATCGTCAGTGGTGGGTATGCCTAAAAGCACCATTCAGGCACGAAGCCAGCTATCTATTACTGGTCACTGAAAATAGATAATAAACGCGAACTGTATCAGAAAGAAATGACGGGGGTTGAACTACGAAGCTGTCGATCTACACGCACAACCAATTAACGGGTTGCCACACTTCAATTGTCATCCTATCAAAGAGGTTGTCCTATTTCGTTATTGTTTTCCGACGACGATTTGGATAGGTCCGTGGACACTTTCGTAACAAATCCGATCGGAGAGAACGTGCTCGCCGACACGATAAGCGCTTGTCGTCGCTTTGATCAATCGCTTTAGTAAATAGTCCGAATGTGATTTTGCTTTTGCAGCGAGTTCCGTCAATAAGGCCAGTGTCCGAGAATCTACCGTACTTGGCAACGTGAAGAAGCGTGCCCCTTTGAGCTGTGCCGAGCGTGCACAAAAGGAAGTAATAGGCTCACTTAATCGTCGACTTGCAGGCCAATTACTGCCAGGCTTCGGTCTTATTGCAAGTCGCTGGTTGGTTTCTCTTGTTATGTTACTGTTCATCACTCACCTGTAACGAGGCGTAAATCAGATCTGAATTAACTTAATGTGGAGTATCCGTGGCGTGGCGCTGAATTATGTAGTATCCGTTACGTGTAGAAAGGATTGTACGTGGTGGTGGTGGTGCGTGCGTGGTGGTGTGGCGCTCACACTTATTAGGCCTATACCAGTATATTATGTAATCTAGTGAATTATCATTCTTATGATTAGGCCTATAATATTATTTCTATGACAAGTTTTATGACATAATAATGGACAAACGTTGGTCCAAGGCTAATGATTTTATATTATTTTCATTCATTTCAAGTATGTTACATACAAAACATGAACAAAACTTGAAAACAAGTTACAAATTGAAACTTGAAGAAATAACATATAAAAAGCAATGGGCCTATGCTTTTTTTTCAGAATTATATTTTCTCATTTCATAATTAGGCTTATAATTCTTTTTTTTTTGCTTCTTTTGATTTAATTCAATTTGATTTGTAATTTTTTATCATTCA
>NW_022698455.1:1769273-1770971 GCF_011630105.1 Anneissia japonica
TGACACACCCACATATACATATACATATATATACATATATATATATACATATACATATATATATATATATTTATATTTATATTTATATTTATTTATATTTATATTTATCTGCCTCAGAATAAAATATTTATTGTACCAGTACCGTACTTTCGACCATAGGTCGTCATCGGGTGCAGATAGTACCTGATGATTATGACCTATGGTCGAAAGCACTCGTACAATAAATATTTTATTCTCAGGGAGATACATAAACTTTTTTTGTTGTTTGTTGTTTGTTTGTTTGATTTGTTATATATATATATATAGGTCTATATAGGCCTAGGCCTATATATTTTTAAAATTATATATATGTATATATATTTATCATCAGAAAAGTACTCGTACAGTAAATATTCAAGTTATTCTGAGGCAGATAATAACATTTGTATGATCATACACCTTAATTTACCCATTTTTTCTAGAGTTTTATTATAGGTCTATATATATATTCCCATCCCAACGATGCCCCAGTGGCATAGGGCGTAGACAGAGAGGGTCCCGACTTTTTTAAACACACAACGTGCAACGATTTCTTTTTCAGCAGTGTATTGGATTCTGAATGGTATTTTTAACGTTTTAAAATTATTTTCTTTTCATTTCCTGTGGCAAAATAAAGGGTATATTACAAACTCTTTATAAAAGAAACTGTTCATCTAAACAGAATGCCGGCCTACCAGTACAAACATTGGGTAGGCCTACGATCATAAATGAATGGCATACATAATGGGTAGGCCTATGATCATAAATGAATGGCATACATAATCAACTAAATTACACTTTTACCTTAATTATTCGGGCGATTATTTTGATATTATTGTATTCATAAGCGAACTGGTATCTAAGCCATTTACAGGATACAAAGACACGTTCCAAAGTGGAATTAAATAGCCTGACTGTGGACTAAAATGTCAACTGATCGAAAGGTACAAAGAATGGCTTTCTCTAATTAACGGAAGTTCATTGCATTTTAAACGTGTCATTAGCAATGGATATTGGAATTTTGTCAATCTTAAACGTCAACAACACAAGCCGCGGTCTCTGATTTGTTGTCAGATGCATTGCAGTAAATTAACCACACAATAACTATATATGATATGAACCAGTAATTGCCTAGCGTTATCGTAAGCCGCCACACTAATGGAAAA
This sequence comes from Anneissia japonica, assembly GCF_011630105.1. Lineage (NCBI taxonomy): Eukaryota > Metazoa > Echinodermata > Crinoidea > Comatulida > Comatulidae > Anneissia > Anneissia japonica. The sequence continues at coordinate 1,770,458 of NW_022698455.1, forward strand.
TTCAAAGTTTTCTCGAAATGACGATTTGAACGTAGCTTAGAGTGCTGACGTATTCATTACTAAGTGTTTGATCTGAAAGCAAGACTAATCCCGTAATCAGGTATGGATAGACTTAATAAACTTTTTAATACCATGAACGAAGAAAAGGAGACAAGAAACTTGCGCAATATCCAAAATTATTCCTTTACGAATCCTGCAAGAATCATTCGTCGTTACAAAAAAAAAATAAATAAATAAAATAAAAAACACACAATTTTCACACAAACGCATGAGGGCGCACTTGCAATAGTACGCATTGAATTAATTTCATAATCATAACACAAATGTACTATATTGAACTCGAGACAACTATGGTTGAACTAATAAACTTCCAAAAAATTAATATTTTAATAGCTTACTGGTACTTTATATATTAAAGTACAGTAATTTTTTTTCCTCACCGAGATGGGCATCTATAACTTAAACTTAATTTATGAATTACGGTACATTACACAAAGCATGTTTATCAGGTATA